>NC_044204.1:35345036-35440036 GCF_900880675.1 Sparus aurata | reverse complement strand
TAAAATAAAATAAAATGTTTGCAAGAGAAAAGAAGATATATGTGGCGCTGCCCGACATCAGTGATTTTAACAATGAAAAGACAATCTAGTGGAAAGAGTGAAATGGAAAAGCTCAATGTGAAAACGGCATAAAATCACCACATGTGAGAAGCTTCAACATAAACGTATTACTTATTATGAAAAGAAATCAGATTCCATTTTGAAGGGCTGATTTACAGCCACAGCAGCAGCTGCAGTTCCAGCACTGCACTTATCATAATTACATGCTTTTATGTTATATATCTGGTCTTTCGCTGTCTGCTTGCCGACATGACGGGCAGTATCCGCCTTTTCTTAACTCAACACTGCAGGTGTGATTTCCATTTGTGGAGAACAAAACAGAAATAACATCTTCAAAGCGAACAGTGGAACATCTCCGTCATTGTCCTCTTCGTTGATTGGCTGGCGTGCTCTCATGATTACTCAGTGTGGAGGATATAGACACCTGCAGAGAAACATATGAAAACACAGAGTGGGTTGTGTAACTGCAGTCAATGCGGTCACTTCTTTGTCCCCCTGATTATCTGTAAGTGTTTCATTTGATTTTTTCCAGCAGGAGAAGAAAAATCTGGCACACACTTTTTACCCCTTTGTGCCTCATGAGGCGACAGTCTGATGTCCACTGAAGACTCAGCTGGGAGATGTTAGTAAGAAGAATGAATCAACAAAGTAAACTCTCATAAAGTCTGGACAGTAGGATTGTGCATCTCTCCCTCATAAGACGATTCGACACGCATCCAGATACCTGAGCTACGATACGATTCAGGGACGATACATTTTAAATATGGAACGATTTGATACGATGCAACCTGATACAGTTCTTAACATTTGTTTAATGTAGACAATCATTTTCCATTATGAATTAAAATAAGCAATTCTATAAAGGTGGCATTGTTTACCTCACCATGTCTTAAAGCCATCACTCAGCTTCACTGTAAGGTCGTTAGTCCTTCACAATAAAACGGGCTGTAGATGCCATTATGACCTTGGACCTCGCCGAGCTGTGGCTGGAGAAAGTCTTTAATATCCATGTTGTTGTCTTGCGTGTTCTTTCTTGTGCTAGCTGTAATGTTACTAACACAGCATCCACAGACTCCTCGTCGCCCGTGTAGTTTTCTCCATGTCGTCTCACCAGGTGAGTTTTTTAGATTTGTCGTGCTGCAGCTGTATTTAATAGCTGTTCAGACCTTACATACAGCCAGACTTCTGTCCAAATGTCCAAACTTCTTATAAAATCCAAATCTCTTTTAAACTGTAGATTTCAGATTAGCTGGTGCATTGTAAACAGTGTCGGAGTTGTCGGACATGTTGTTGTTGTTGTTCTTGTGGTTTTACGCTAACGTTACTCTCGCAAGAATCTCACGTTGACCTTCAACCTTTTATGAGAGTTGAGAGATGCTCTGCAGAATTAGCAGCAAAGCTTCAGTCAACCGAAGCTTCGACTGGTTAATGGTAAATTTATATCCATAAAGGGGTCCGTGTATAGATGCAGTTGCATCTTTAACGTTAAAAACAGATACTGATTCATATCGGTGAATCTTTACCACCCGTACTGGAAAGGAAATCATTTATCAACTTATTGTACACCTTCTGAATTCAGTTTGTCTGGTTAATGCTTTGAATCAGCGTTACAGTCTTGGGTTGTCTTTCCACAATCACCGCTTGTTTGGTCAATTGAAATCCTGATTCCAGAGTGATGATGTGAAGCTGTTTTCACCCTCTGCTAATGCCCAGGTCTCCTCTCCTGCACCCACCTGCTGTGTCTTCTCGCCTTTGAAGTCACGGTCCTGATTTAATCCTGCCTAAATCACCTCCGTACGGTATTTCCCGCCTCAAACTGGCATCTGTTGGTCTCAGGAGCTGTGATCGGTCCCAGCCAGCGGTGATGTCCCCCCCCCCGCCATCTGAGGCTGCAGTGAAGGCAGACACCTGTCAGCTAATAGAGCCACTTATCTCCACAGCTTACTGAGATACTTGCTAACGGCAGATGGAATGACAGCTGGTCACTCAAGACAGCCGCAACAGACTAGTGCAGCGAGCAGTGAGAAGTTCTGCTTGGAGCAAACTTCCAATTCAGGCTTTTTCTTACAAATGACTCCTGTAACACTGCAGGCAGAGTCACGTTTTCACGCATCATATTCTTTATCTTTGCATTTCAATGTGTGGAGACCAACCAACATGAGAGTGACAGCTTCAGCCAGCCTCATCTCCACAGGCCTCCTATTCATATCATATATAATCAGACCGTCCACTTGTCTTGGTTCACTCAACCTGCTGGTTCCACTCGAGTCATCCTGAAAGGCATTCGCTTCATGGCAACAGCAGGATTGGAGGATTGGCATCAACCCAACGACGCATGAAGCTGTTACAAGGCTTCACATTTAAATTGATTTTACATAAAGCAGTCACATTTTTCAAGACGCTTCAGCGGCAAGTGCAAAATGTTTGCTGAACACAGAGCTCCGCCTCTCTGCTGCGATCCCCGTGTCTCTGACGGACAGACAGAAAACATCAGCAGGAGGATTTATCGCGATGTAAGACAGCGTGTAGTTCCAGAGGTGTTCACGTCACACAGGTGAGTCGAGCATCCGAGGAGCTGCTGATGTACTAACACTTACTGCCGTCGTCATTCAGTGTGTTCAGGGCTCAGCAAGGTCCCAAAAAGTAAAGTGAAAGTGAAGCAGATGGCCAGTTAATTAGAGTGTAATACATCCCATATTTTAACATTTCATTTGAATATAATGATAAGCACAGACACGTAATGATGCGCCCTGCTTCTTCTAAACTAACCATCCAAAAAGCGGTTCAGTTAATGGCAGCGTGCTGGATGGGATTTTTCAGATCAGCTCGGTGAAGCGCGAGGTTTTAACAATGCGTTTCATTTAAATGTCTCTTTTAATGTTTAAAGAAATTAAGAATTCAATTGAGCAAGATGGTGCAGCTAACCTTTGTGCACGACTGTCACGTTAACACCGACACAAGCTGTCACATCAGCACTTTGAAGTTCACATGAAGACAAACACGGCTGTAACTCTCCACTTCAATCGCTCTGCCGCTCTCAGACGCATCAGCTGATACATGTTTTATAATGCACGACAGCAAATAACTCTCCTGGTGTCTATTGTACTTCACACAGGAGAGTTTAAGCATCAGACGGACAGGTTGGTTACCTCCATTTCTCATCCTAACACTTTAATGTCATGCCAACTACAGGCGACAAGCTTAATTAACTTTATCTCCCAGACTGTTAGTATCAGATGGCCCTTTTCTGGTCCAGCTGTAGTCTTTCTTTAGGCCTGTATGTGTGACGACTGCAAATGAAAGAAGCTCTGCGGCGTTTCTGTGTTGAGAAGGAACAAAGAATTCAGTTGAGCTGCATTAAGAAACGTACACCTGTCGTTTACACGTTCGTTTACGAGACGGGGTTACATCACTTTACACTCCGCCACCATATGGCTGAGACAAAAGTGATTAATACATTTAAATTGATACAAATTAATACAAAGAGCCCTTTTATATAGTGTAATTAATAAATCTAATGCATAAAACATTGGCAGTCACTGTGATGCAGGAACAGCTTGCATAGCAGACCGGAGTTTTACAATCATTTCTCAGAAACAGAGCTGCTCTGGGGGCTGCAGAGTCTAATGGAGCTTTCACATGAATGATGATTTCAGTTTAAAATGATTCTTCAGAACAAGATTCACAATATGGGAACTGAGAAATATACGTCACAGAACCTGGAACTTCAGTTAGAAGTGTAGAGGTTAGTCGTTGTCACGTTGTCAGAAAACAAAACAAAAGGGGAGATTTGGAAGTTAAAAACAACGTGGCACTCTGAAACAATCACCTGGAAACTCCTGTGAATAAATGCAATGCATCCTCATATCTTAACGGCTGGATGGGTAGATTGTTATGAACTCACTAAACAGTATGACTGTTCCCAGAACAACACGACTGTTGCAAACAGCAGCGACAGGTGAACCGGACGCTCGATGCACCCTCACAGTTAGGTTCAGGCACTAAAAGTACTTGGTGAGAATCAAGAAAACTTCATGTGTCGGGTTAAAATATCTGAAGTAGAGAACTCACTGCTGACTTCTGCTTTCACATGAACTTCAGTCTGTTATGTGAAAGTCCTGTGTGTCCTGTCCTCTCTAGTATGTGACATTTAATACTCTTTTATACTTCTTCACCTGACTTCCTCCTTTGCTGCAATAATAATTACTACAGCCACTTTATGAACTGTGTTCACCGTTGAACTTAACGGCCATTTTCCTAATCAGGACGGGCTGATTTAATGACACTATTTCCATTTTCCACCAGGCAGGCATGAAGGCCACAGGGTGCAACATTAGACAACTTAGCTGAAATTGTTGAAATTGAGGGTCGTGCTTGATTTTACTTTAATTAGACGTAACAGGCCTTAATTTGTATCAAATTAGACAAAAACAATACGCCAATAAGACGTGAAAAGCTGTACTTTGTATCACATTAGACAACTGGAAATAATCTAATCTTAATTAGACAGTAAACAAGAAAAGTTAGACTAAGATCTTGTAAAATGGTGTCTAATAGTGTTTTAGGATCTCCGCTTTGGTTTGTAATTACAGTATAATTTGGTATTATAGTGTCTAAGTATAGTAACCTATATTTAAGTAATAAGAGTTTATATGCGGTTTCTGATTACAGCATCATTTGAGAATGCTATATGGTGTCTAATTACAGTACTACTTTTCTTGTTCACTGTCTAATTAAGATGACATTATTTCTAGTTGTGTAATTTGATACAAAGTACGGTTTGTTACGTGTTATTAGCGGATTGTTTTTGTCTAATATGATACAACATACGGCCTGTTACATCTTATTAATGTACTGTAAAATAAAGTGCGACCAAATTGAGTTTATTTAACTTTTCATGGGACTGAATGCACACTGTATTACACCTCAATGCACAGTGCAGAGAGGATTCTTCTACTGCATGTAAATCAGCAGCTGATGTTATTGTTGTTGATGTTTTTCTCTGATTTAAAAGTCACCTGATGTAAGAAAACACACCTCATGCCATTAAATAATCTCATGGTGCAGTCGGTCAGTTGAGGCCACTGTTGGCTTTTACATCACAATCATTATTCATCATTCTTATTTTTATTTTTTTTAATGACGCAAATGACCTGTGTCCATGGAGATATGATTTATGGTTTCACATTCTAAAACTCCAGTTTCAGACGTAATGATCCGCCAACTTGAGGGGTCTAATTTGAAGCGTGCTCTCTGTAAGAGGCTCTGCGGGGGCTCAGGAGGAGACTCAGGGTGGCTGTTATCTGAGAAATTTAGGAAGATGGCATGAGATGGTGGAGGAAAGATATATAACCACAATCATGTTAATGAAACCCGGGGTACAGTGGCTGGTTCCTCTGAGAGACAGATTTCACAACAGCTTGAAGTCCCGTGGTGACCTGAAAAAGAAGGGCTGTGTTTTCTCATGAAATAAATGGAGGAGAACAAAGCTGTGGCCTTTTTTTCTGGGGGTTCAATTGACTCATAGAATGAATATATTGATGCTGGAAATTTCCTCTTTAATTAAGTCTCTGAAATGTCAGAGGAAAAGTAATTGTACTGTACCGCTAAACTGCACCTTTATGAAGTCTGCCCAAAGGTAACCTTCATTTGCAAACTTGCTGTGAGGTGTTTTTTTTTTACACTGTTCAGCACAGAACTGGACCTGAATGCCAAACGAGTTCAACGCCGCAACAACATTTGTATCCTGTACCGAATAAAGGCTGCGACAACACGGCCGACCAATCACAGTTTGAGCGTCGTTTCAGAAAAAGAGGTGACGCCAGAAAAAGAGAAGACAGTGGAAGCGTGTCTCAGCTCTTTGAAGAGCTCTCAGCTGTCGTGTGATTTGGGTTTCAGGCCAAAACATCCACAATACAACTGAAAATCAAATGTAGGCAGAGAGATCGAGCCGTGGAACTGTAACAGAAACCCCCCGACAAAAAAATGTGTTTTGTAATCTGAGAAACTACAATTATTACATCTTTAAACGGGCTCAGACGAACAGACCTGCCGCTCTCACAGACTCCTACACACTATTGTCAAAGTTTTATTTTATTCATGTCTGCTGCGTAGAATCACTTCAAAGCATGCTGACATGAACCGACAGCGTCTTATGACTGCTAATACAATAAGGTCCTGAAAATTACATGACTTTCATCGGACTTTTGACAGCACGAGTCATGTAATCTTGTCTGTAGAGGCTCGGGATGATCGGGAGGGAGGAGAGCTATGTTTCATATTAAAGGAACTCCAATCCTTTCATCTTTGGAAACCACTCCATGTATGTAAATCAAACCTTTGGTCATATGGAAGTCCATAGGTTTATATATGCAGCTACTGGAGATCGGGGATTTTCTGAGGATTGAAAGTATTCCTTAAAAAAAGTGCTTCTATCTTACAATGTCATAGAAAGTGAGAAAAGTTCCTGGATCTGTTAATCAAGCAGATCTCAACGGGTAAACAACCGTTCTGTTAGCAGCTTTTTCTCTTGATTTAACCCAAGACGACTGTGATTGGCTCAAAGAAATACAAACATGCCGTCGTTAGTTTCCCTGTGCCAGAATGATTATCGGTGCAGCCAGCCCTGACAAGTAAACACAAGTAATCTTACAGCTCCATCATGAAGCCCAGTATGTAAAAAAAATTAATGGAATCTTACAGTGTGTTTGCAAATTAGATTCAGCTGAACCCCCAAACCTCATCATTCACTTCAAAGCCAGCTAAAATTGCAAATAAAAAAAAATAAATAAAAAAAGGCCTCTTTAATGGTCTTTTGGATGATTTCATGTGATATCACAGCCTCCGGTGCTGCAGGTCCGTGAGTCAGAGACATGTTGTCCCATTAAATCTTCTCCTGTCCCAAACCTTAAAATCATATGCCACAAAAAGGCAGACAGGATTTCCAAAATCATCCAGCCAAAATAAATCTGCATAAATGGAGGACATTTTACTGAAAGTACGCCCTGAACGTCTTCAGAGAAAGGACAGCAAAACATGAAAAAAACTGCTTTCTCACTTCCTGCCTGTCAACGCAACAGATTTCTGTCATATGTAAATCTGGACTTGTATCCAGTATCAGGCAGTAATCCCTCTGATCGGATGACAGAAGTGAGGGAACAAGTTTACACATGTCTGGTATAAATAAGGTATAAGCTGACTGACCTTGAATGACAGTTTATGTTAAAATGTTCCAACACTTGCCGTCTCTGGTTGGCATAATTCTCCCATCCATTTTTAATTTCCCAGTGAAGCTGATCCACGCAGAAGATGCTGGTAATGTGTGATGCCATGACAGCTGCATCCTCCGCTCTCCTCCCTCCTCTTCATCGGAGTAATCTCCGTTCTTCACTCAGACCTTTATCGGTTATTTCAGATCTCTCGTACGACACCTGCTAATTATCACCTTTAATTATCCAGCTTCTGTGTGCACAAAGAGACCAGCTATAAGTTGCTTCACATCAGGTTGTTTCTCCACCCTTTACCAGTGTCCTGCAGAGGTGGAGGAACTACTCAGACGTGGACCACAGTGACATCTTCAAACTCCTTCTTGTACTTCAGTTGGGCGTGTAGAGATGATAGATACACAACCTCCACACGAGGTTATAGCCTCAATTTAATTAGTACTAGAAGAATGATGACCACTGGTGCAAGGTGTAACATCATTGGGCTGACTAATGTAATGTCAGGATAATAAGACTCTAAAGGAGAAAATGCCAAAAGATTAATTAGAACCACACATGAAGGTATTAATTATGTCCACAGGATTTATTTGAATAGAGATAACTGACTTCAAATAAAATCAGGAGGAAGAATGAAGTCAGTTAGAATGTTTTATGTTTAAAGACTTTAAGGAGATATGCGTATTCTCCTCCTGATGAGAAGATAAACTGAAGTTAGCTGAGCCAAACATGAACACAGTCCAGAGGAAAAGAAATCAAACAGCATCTTTACAGCTCGTTTATTAAGTTTCTGGTGTGAAACAACTTTCTCCTGTTCTGCTGCTGACTTGTTGATAACAACTGTGACCTGCAGAATAACAATCTGTTACATGAAACTAATTAAATGCAAACTGTGTCGTTTCACACTTTCAAGCAAGATGTATCATTTTAATTAGTGAGCCCTCGGGGTGCCGGTAGGTTACCTTTCCACAGAGCCAGGTGTTTCCATCGCTATCTGTTATTTTGACATATTTCGGGTCCTGTCCACACCAGAACAGGTTATTTTGCAACCAAGGTTTTGTTAAATAAAATTCCGCCTCCACACGAGTGGTGTATAAAAATAACTGAGAATAACTCTGTACACACGCAACTGTAAAATCCGCCACCAAGTGATGCAATATACGTGTAATACATGTGCCACAGCAACAGGTGGGGATGTAAGGTAAAACAGGAAGGCTGTTTGAACCAATCAGAATAGTTTAAAACCGGAAAGGGGAAGCGTGGCAAATACCAAAACACAAACAACAATGGCGACTCGCAAGGGTGCGTCGTTTGTTTGCTAGCAAGAGGAGCCGTCTCCTTCGTTGCTCATCCAGGCGCCGCCGTTGTTGCATCAGGTTGAGCAGCTGAACATGACAGCCGCACACAGCTGACAGCAAGACAATTAACAACAACTTTGTCACGTCCATATTAGCCAAGGTATCAAGCGAAGCTAGTTAACCTTTAACCACCTTCTAACTGTCGTTACTCTGTGTTTACATTGCTGCGTGTGCAATATTTACAGAGGCACGCGCTCAGCTTTGACGTAAGCAATGGAAATATCTGCGGTTGTCGTATCCACACGCAACCGCTGAAACCCGAATCGGCCGAAAACCTCACCCTGGACTCCGGTTTCAAACGACCACGGTTTCAGTGTTCCGAAAGCACGGTTGCATGTGGACAGAGCAGTAAAACCGGGAACATAACTTCATGGTTGCAAAATTAACCGGGCTGGGGTGGACAGCTCCTTAGTGTTGAATCTGCACCTCTGATGGCGTATGATCCCTGAAACACTGGGAGTAAGGATGTCTTGGTTAATAACGTGAAGTTTGCGAACATCCATCATTTTATGTCTCCTCTTGATAAACTGCAAATGGCGTGGTGATGATACGAGGAGCGCCACAGTGACACCAGAGAGATCACCGCAGCTGATCGGCATATAAGAGTCTGGAATGGTCGACTTTGAGTCCTTTATATTTTAGTCTTCTAACAGCAGACATGTTGATGACCGAGGTAATGTTTGATCCTCAGGTGACCAAATGAAACGCACCACAACGTTGACTAAACTCACGGTGTCTCTGGGTTTGAACAGTTGTAATAATGTGAGGATGTAATTTAACAAAATGCATAACAAGATGTTATATATTTAATTCCAGTGTTTACAGAGGGTGTTAGTACAGACTGCAGTCAGTGAAGGCAGCGCAGTTTTTCTTTAAAGTTCCCTTTAAAACATCAAAGCCGTCGTGTTCCTGTTTGTTCCTCGTTAACAGACCTTCACTGTACGCTGCCTAATTTAGGAACCTCTCGTTTGTTACATCATGCGTACATACACTGCGAACGCTAATTGTTTGTGTGGAAAAGAAGAGGGCCTTTAACAAGCTGACAAAGCATTTTACTGCCTCTGTGTGTAGCTTTAGATTTACATGAATAAAGGGAGAGGATTCTCCGGGTGAGATAATCCTGTTTAACAGCATAACACCATTATAACACATTTTCTTTCAACCTAACCCTCTTCACTGACACGTCACGGAGCGTGGCGAACGCTGCTCCAGTTTCAACTGCGGCCTCTTTCATTTTCATGTCCTCGCTCTGTGGAAGGAGCAGAATGCAGCTTTAAACTTACAGGCTGTTTGTTTTGCCATCACACGCACTGAGCAATTCACCTGTCCTCATATATACAGATCATCAGTTGTGTTGGAGGAAAGAGCGGAAACAGAGTCAGAAATGCCAGTTAAATTTGTTTAATTACATCTTAGAATGAAGTACAACTTCCCACTTCATGTCTTGTCTTTTCACTTTACTTGCAAATTTCAATTTAGCACTGAATCAGTGGAGGATAGTCAGACAATTCTGGAGATTACGCATGTCCTGCAATGAATTACACAAGCTGCTCAGAATAATTAATGAGTTCATTTGGATTCTCGATTAACTTTGATGGATGAAATTGAGGATAACGGCTCAGAACTCTGCAAAGACTTTCATAACGAGACGCTGCACATCTCTGAACTTGTAAACTCGCATCAATATGTGTGCTGAAAACGAATCGGAGTCGAGGCGGCTGTTGCTTTTAGTTAGCGCTTGATTAGCTGAGCCTCGTATCAGAGCAGCTCCGAGGGCTCAGAGCGCAGCTGTCCGTCAGGTTTAACACGGTCGCTGTGTGCAAACAAGCAGAAACTTGGATATTAAAGTCCAATACATTAAAATCAGTGTCAAAAAATAATGGTTCGCAAATGGTAAACAGTTTTATTAAAGATGATTAGATCGCTCTCTCTGCTTGAACAGTGAATTTTAAATTAAAAATGCATGTTGTGCAGACGAGTTTGTTCGTAACTTGTCCACATTGATCTGCGGGGAGCGAATGTTTCTCTGTGCACACTGAAAATCTGATTTTAAAGGTGTTATTGATCCCAATCGGCCTGATGTTGTGTTACAGCTCCACGTTCGAGGCAGTAGTGCCACAACAGGTGTTAGATTAATATATTTCTTTAAGTGGTAACGTAGTAATTTATTGAGTTACGATCCGTCGTACTGGCCTTCACACGTGTGTGCAGAGGCCAGTCAAGATCTCACCGTGTCAATTAAGAACAGCATCATTCTGAACATGTACAAGACATCTACAGCGCCTCCGTTTAGTGGAGTCGTGTAAAAAGCCAACAAATAAATCAAATGAGAAAAAAAAGAGAGCCTTGGCTTCACCCAGTGTCAGGGCAGCATGAATCCAACCCTGCAGGCACACCAGCAGTGACATTTCATCTGCTGCAGAAGAGCAGATCTGAAATTGAAAATGGGAAAGATGGCGAAGGGCGTAATGTTTGAGGAAAATCTTCCAGCCAAATGTCGTCTCGTTCAGTGAAAACCTGTCTTATCCTGGAATCCTGTGTCATCTCATTTCCATTATGTCTGTCTCTTGTCACTGTGAACTGTCTACTGAAGCGTGAATGCCAGAAAAATCTCGTCTATAAAAAAAAAAAAAAAAGGGCACTTTCTCAGAAATGCTAGATAATTCTCGAGGCATTGTGCTGCGAAACCTTTCACACACCTTACTAAAAAAGAAAAATAAAAATACAATGACTGAATTTACGTCTTCTCGTGAACTTTATTATCCAAAGCACAGTTGGTCAAATAGTCTTCACCTCCTGTGAACTCTTTATTTTCCCCCACATGCATCATCCAACTGAACCAGAGCACATCGCTCCACTGTCACAGCACAAACTGAGCTCCAAGGAAGAAAACAGGCAGGTGGACGAGAACCGTGAGAAAATAACCAGTGTTGACAAAAACATGAAAGTAAACACAGAGTTGTGTGTCGGCATCATCGATGTTTTGAAAGGGAGATGTGATATTAAGTGACAAAAGCAAAACGGTGACAAACAAGCAGCCTGTCAGTGAGCAGATGGATGTGACAGTCTGATGAGCTGCAGTGACGTGTTAAACATGTTGTTGTCTGTGAATTATATATATTAGCAGCAAATGAACAAAGCACAGGTGACAAAACATCTTTTAAACAAGACTTTTTTAACAGAGACATTTTCAACAACAGTCGAACAGCCAACTTCCCCTCTGAACCGAGCAGAACCAGGCGGGTCGACCCTGCAGGACGCGGCCACCAGATGTCGGCTCAGAGAACAAACCTGCTGTTTCAAAATGACATTTTTTTATATATTTAGGATTTATTTTAATGAGTTTCAAAGAGCTTCTTTTTTAAAAAAAGAAAACAGGGACTTTCTTTTCTAGGTCATTTGGAGAACTGGAGAAAATGTGTGTGCATGATGAAAATATGATGTTTTTCTGTGTGACTACAACTTTGAGACGGCGGTCAGCATGGAGCCGGTCAGCACGACGCAGGACGCCAAGAAGAGGACGAGGCAGTTGGCTAACCCCTGAGGAGAGACAAATTTTATAATATCAGCAGGAGTTTAACCATTAAAAACACATTAATTCAAAGTGAAGGTCTGAACCTTCACATGAGCGTCACGTTCTCCCAGAGAAACTGTTGCTCGGTGTGTACTGCATGTAATAAGAGTTGTATCTGGATTATTGATCAGTGCTGTGATCTTTACCTTGACCTCTTTGAACAGCAGGGTCCCCAGCAGAGCTGCAACCAGAGCGTATCCCTACAGAGAGGAAACATCAACAGCTCAATTACTTTTAATCCGTTTTCACTTTGTGGGATCTTGTAGGAGAGGTTTTAAAAATCACACACATTCTTGAGCAGCTGCTCTTTACAGCCTGCTCAGCTGTCAACATGATGCACTTACTGCGCTGACGAGGGGGAAGGATATGACCGGGCTCAGGTAGTTACTGGCCAGGCACCAGCAGTACGTGGCCAGCGACCACATCGTTCCTGACAGCAGACCTGAAGAACAACAGACGAGAACAAGCTGTGTTGGAGTAGACAACCAAATGAGAAGAGATGCCAGGAAGTAATGCAGTCATCTATTAATGTGTGGATGTTGTAACTCGGGGTCAAAAGTTTAAGATGCAAGCACAGAGTTCCTCATTTTCGTCGTCTCTGAGTAACTACAAAAGTGTGGCCGCTGTGGTCACAGCCGCCTGCTGTGCCGTCCAATTATGTTCCACTCTGTCGCCCTCCCACAAATCTGCAGGCGAAACGAACAGATCAACACTCATTCGCTCACGCTGCACGCCGGGCTTCCAGCCAGAGTGGACATGTTCGCTCTAAACATCTCTTCCTGAATCAACACATCCAAATATCCTCTGAGTGAATGCGTTTGCACATGCACAAGCTTGGCAAAGGAAGCTGCTGCATTTCCTGTGATTCTTCTGGAACTATTATTAGAGACTCTGTTGGCTCCTTATGCATGACAGCGCGGGGGTTTAATAAATCAGCGGGTGGAAAATGGTATCGCACTGCAGCCGGGACCCCTGGTTTCTGACTCCCCGTCTGAGCTCAATATGCTGAAAAGACCTGATGCCAGTTCTGAGGCAGCAGCGTGTCTGTGCAGATATTTAGCTCCCGGGATGTAAATCACTCTACTGGATGGATTCCAAAACGCTGAATCATTTACACACCGAAACATGGTAATATACAGTCGGGCCTTGGTTTTTAAATACTGGAATAACCCTCCTGCTTTCAAAAACTGTACAGTAAGATAACTCAAACATTCCCATGGACAACATTTCAGCGTGGTGTTACCTGGTAGGATGACTCTGGAGTAGACCCGGGGCCTGTTCTTCATGGCAGCGCAGTAGATGGCAAAGTAAACTGTGCTCGCAACAAAAATGCCCGAGCACTGTGCAAATAAATAGTCCAGGTCTGTGGAGAGGTTGAAACAAGCTTTACATCACGAGTGTTTACCCCTGTAGGTGTGCAATAAAACAGGTAAAGTAAATTGCATTCCTCTCGGCTTTAAGAGCTCAGTTGATAAAGTCAATATTGAAGGAGGCGCTAACGTGATATACAAGAGCAGCCAGACATTTTATTCTCAAACAAATCCTGCAGCGATCTCACCGACTTCAGAGAGTCTCACGGGGAGCCGATATTAACCCGGTTTCTCTGGAGGCTCCGCAGTGACGGGATGCTTTTAAGCTGTTGTCTACACATCTTACTCAAGACAAAGTGAAGGCAGTCATCAAACATGACACCGTACCGTAGAGACTGGCTCCGTGGTACATGCTCTCACGGTTGGATGAATGGCTTTTGATGTAGTAGATGGGCACGAAGGAGGAGCCGTACAGCAGGCCGGACACCACGGCCAGCAGGCAGCCGCTGAAAAGACGAGACGAGACTGAGAAAGTGAACGACGGATGAGTTTTACATCTCCACTGACGTTCTGATGAACTTGAAAAACTAATTTCAGTGTTGGATAACATGCTGATTAAAATGGATTTTCTCAGAACTGACTGCACGGTATTTACATCTGTAAACAATTCAAAGAAATAATGGAGACTCTGCTTTATTCACACTGACGCTGTAATAACTTTGGTTTGTGCATTTGCAGAATATTTTTGCACCTTCATTTCTTTGAGTGCTTACAGGTTCTGGTGCTGATTAAACTAGCGAGTGATTAAAAGCGAAGGCTTCGTGTGCGTCCTCCCTTCAACACAATGTCAGCCGAGTACGTTTCTCTATGTTCACACTTTGTGTTTGTTGAGGTCAAACTTTCTGTTTCTTGTTGTGCTAATGCTCTGGTTCTTTCTGGGGGTTTAAAATGCCCGTTATAGTCGCCACAATCAAAGACTGAGTTGGTCCAACTTCTCTTGCAAAAATTGCAGTTTTTTGATGACACAAAACTGTCTGGAAATGTCCGCAGGTATCCTTCAAAACTGGACTCTGGTCGGCGGTTTGGCAGCCTCAGCAGGCTGTGATAACACCGCCTCCTTCCACGTCAGCCAACAGGCATTTAACGTGAACATGATATGTCATGTTTGTAACACAGATCAGCCTTGGATGCATCTGTGATCTGCAGAAATGTAGCTGCTAGCATTGTATCCTTTAGACACGGCTGCTTGAATCAATGAAGCGTCCTGCCGTGCAGCTGTAGATAAAGGAACTGAGGCCTCAGGCTTCATTTAAAACATTTAAGTTTGCCTTTGTTCAGACCTTGAGGAACATTTCTATCGATTCTATTAAAATACATTTTTAATAAACCTTCCCTTCTTTGTAGCTTGCATGGACAAAATCTGTGCTCACATGAAACGCCTGGTCTTTGGTCCGATCACTTCTATCCAGCACTCCGGGGAAGCCGGTCCATAGCTGCCTGAATTCATCCTCTGCAGAGAGGAACAGCATCCTGATGTGAAGTCACGTCATCGTTCAAAACATTGACATCATGAGAACAAACAGCTGAGTGCCAGACAAAGCCAGCACACTGACAGGAAATCCATGTTCCTTCAGATTCTCCCCGAGAGACTATTGGTACATTTTAATAAGCTCTGAGTGTGACGTCAGGATTGACTTCCAGAAAAAGAGGTGGCAAAAAAAAAAAACCTCTGATCAATGCACTCACCCGGTCGATAAGTAATGGTAATGATTCGGAGACGGGATGCAGTTCCACATTCGTTCTCACAAAGAAAAAGATCAGGCCACTGGAACAAAAGACAAAAGTCATGTCTGTCAGCTGCAACAAGCTGAACATGACAGCAGTACACGTCTTTGATCGCGTCTTTTGTTCTCACAGCAGCTATTAAACTACTTGTGTCAAGAAGAGACTTAACTTCCACGTCTACAGCAGACACAAAGCTTACCTGAGCAGACACAAAGCAGCTCCACAGTAATTTAATATCGGCCGGGAAACCTCCACCGCAGTGATCCCAAACCAGCCGAATCTGAGAACAGCAGCCACAATCACTTTCTACTCAATACGTCACCAAATCAATCATTTAAATCGCTGCTGGTGGTTTGAGGTGACATATTTATTACAAGTTGACTGAACACAGATGTTACAGCTACCTTCATCTGTAAAACTCCCTTTTTTTGAGTGGAGGAAGGTATTCGACCCGGCTCACCTTGAACTGGCCCAGCCCATCAGCATACTGGAGGACGCCCAAATTAAACTCCCAAGTCCGAGGCCGATGGCTTTGACGATGGTGGTAACTGCTATATTTCCTGTGGATGAGACGAGAGGAAGAGTTAGCGGCCTGCGTGTTAGTGTGAAGCTCATGTGTTTCTGCCTTCCTGGTGAATCTGGAGACAAATGAGCAGCGTCGCATCCCAATATCTACAATATTAAAGGTTTTTTGGAAGCGACAGACTCTTGATTTTGTCCAGTAACAAACTTCTGGATCTGGAAGAATCAGTTTTACATATAATTTAAATTGAGTTTCCCCTGAAGTCGACTGGAAATCCAAAGATTTATGCTAATATCTTGAGATAATTTGATGACAGCAATGTCCCAGTTTCACACTGTGCTGATTAAAACCATGTTTCAAGCAGGAGAGAAGTGACAAAGTTGAGTCTCTGCTCAAAGAAACGTTTCTGTTCTCGTTCCTGCAGTCGACCGTTTCAGTTTGGCTGTGCAGAATGATGTATGTGCAGAGTTCGACATTACGAGACGGGCCTACGAAGATGATTTGTGACATAGTTTGGAAGCCAATCCTGCTCCAATGATCCGTAAACACAAGTGTGATGTGGAAACTCAGCTTACAGTTCACATACACGTTGATAACAGACTGTAATGTCATGTAGACGACACATTTGTATCATCGTAGCTTCAGGATCTTTAGATGAGGGAGAGGAAGTAGATGTTATCTGCTCAAACATTTATTTTCTCTTTGTCTGTGTGCTCGTTCTTGGCCTCGACCCGTGTGGGACTGGAGCAGCACACTGACCCAAAACACCAGAACAACGTGGCAGCGATGGCTCGGATCAGAACTGATTTTTTAATATCTTCTTTAGAATTTTAAATCGTCACCACTGCTCCAAAGTCAGAGAGAGAGACATTCATTGGCACATTTTCATTGTGGCACAAATTTAAGGCCAAGCAGTTCGCTGTGGACGGAACCAGCATCATCACGATTAACTTGCAGGTGAGGAGACGGTACCTGTGGCCCAGATGACACCTCCGAGCATCACAAAAGGGTAGAACCTGGGCGTCTGAAGCAGCACGTTCCCGATCACAGATATGACCCAGATGGCGGCACAGGACACCCAGTGGAAGAACATCCCTGTGAACACAACAGGCTCGTTCTCACACAGGTGTCACACCTTCCACCTGTCCGTCTTCAGATTTCTGACAAAGCGCTGTTTGCTCACCGTCTCCTGTCTCCACTCTTTTAATGGGAGCAAAGTTGCTTCCATAAAGCAGCACAGCAGCAACATTTGCAGCAATCCCATAGACGAAGTGCGTCATGTTGGTGGAGTTCAGGACCAAACTCATCGTTTCCAGTTTGCCGATTGCAAACTTTTCACCACTTTGGGCACCTGGAAGATGTTATTTATTATTTCTTTAAAATAAAATCAGACCTCCAGTATGTTTGATTTCACTCAACAGAGCAGCCTCGGGCTTTCCTACATTCATCAACAGAGTGAATCAATTATCACTTCCTACCTTGTTCGGCTGCATGTTTCCTGCTCTGACAGCTCGCCATCAATAACGCGCCCACAAATAAAAGCAAAGGAGGAGATTTTGCCTCGAGCATGTTAAAAGTAAATATGTTTTGGTGATGCAGCCGGCGCACGGAGTTAAAAACAGCGAGTACCCGGAGGCCGCGCGCGTCACAGCTGCTGACAATTATCCGATCAATCAATGTGACGCGTGACGTCAGCAGCTGGTCAGCGCGCACGACGACCGCGCGAAATGTTCGGGAGCGTTTCTGTCTCTGCATAATCACCAGAAAGATAAATAAATAGCTAAATAAATAAATAAGTAGAGATGGGTGTTGACTTAAATATGTTTTATTTTATTTAAGTCAAGATAATATGAGAAATGATATTATGTATTTTTGGACAATTCCAAATTCATAAGAATAGAAAATAGAATCGCATTGTTTTTTTTATTTTGGGATGTTTTTAATGTCTTCAGATAAAAAACACGCTGCAGATTTATTCTCACATCTGAAGTCTTCAGGTAAAATGTTCAATGAGCTGAAGAACTGTCGGATTAAGACAATACATAAATAAATAAATGAATGAATGAATAAATAAATAAATAAACAGATCACATCCGTCTTCCAGCACAACAGTTCTATATTTAAACCTGCTTCTATTCAGAGCAGGAAATCCTGTGAACGCGCTCTTCACTGTTTCCTGCACACGTTCCGGTTCTTCCACCAGAACACGCAGCCGGTTCGGGTCTGAGCCGACGAGCCAGCAGGTGTCGCCTTAAACGCGTGGATGTAAAATGGATCAAATATTCTGTGAGCCTCAGTTTAAAACGTGCGACTCTTCACTTCACCTCTAACCTTTGTATTAAAATCCAGTCAGATATCATCCTGATGGAGTCAGAAAGCTCCTCACAGAGATTAACGCGCCATAAAACAATTATCATGATATTTATTCTTAGCAGCAGATATCGTTGACATTTCGGTTCCTATGAGCTGAAAGATTCGCCTGGAAAGTTATTCAGAACACAGAAGGACAACTTTAAATGCTTCTTCTTTATCTGAACATTTAATTAACGTGACTTGTATCCGGGGGTGTTCGGTTCGTTCCATCTCCACAGATTACGCAGCAGATTGCGCAGCAGATGGGAAGTGAAATCACATCCATAAAGTGATTATTGTGTTGCTCTTTTATTGTTCTTTGTTATTTTAGCGCAAAGGATCGTAGCTCTGAAAGAAAGACAGGAACATGAAAACCCACACACAGAATATCTGAGTCCCCTCGTGAGTTTGAGGGTGGTTTCCCGGTGCGTCCATCCCCTCCGCGCACTTTGTGGCCACAAATCCTCCCAATCCAAAATGAGTTTCGGAAGTTGAGCGCTCCTCCCGGTTTGAGTTTGGCACACACGCACAAAAAAGACACTCAACCATGTTAATGCCATAAGTTCTGATGGGGAAGTCTCGCTCTCACTGGCTCTGCTTCCCTTTTCTTAAACTAACCGGCAGCTTTCGGAGGTTCCCTCTCTCCAGAAGGAGTTTGATCATTGCGAGCGTGTGTGTTGTCTATTTGTTCTTTGTGGTTTCACAAGTTGGATACACGCAGCAGCACCGGGACAGGAGGACCGATAAGGACAAGTACCGACACGCCCGTGGATTGTATAATTTGGATTTTGGCGATGCGCCGCCAGATTCTAAGGATTTACAGACCGGTGCGAACTTTGTGGTGCCGACTCGGTCCAACGTGGTGTACATAACGCTCAAGTCAAAGCGCCAGAAACCCGCAAATATCAGAGGGACCATCAGACCAAAGCTGAGACGCAAAGTGAGAAGGAGTAAATCGGCGAGTTCAGATTTTACGCAGAACAAACTTGGCACGTTGGAGCGGGACGCAGACCAAACTAAGCGCAACTTTGCACGCAAGACTTCCAGGGGAGAACCCGGGGATGTCGATTATAAAACTCTGGATATAATCCCTCAATCTCACACAGATGCACACACAGACTCTCACGTTAGTTCGATCCGTATTTACAGCCAGAGGGCACCGCCATGGCTCAGCCCACAGGACGTGAAGGCCATGCGCTTTCTTGCGGATGCCAAAGTTTTGCGCATGAAAGAAGTTTCTCACGGAGACTCTCCGTCGCTTCTGATATTTGAGGGCGAGTCAGGCGGTTCAGCGACCAACCAAAAGCACTCAAAACTAAGCAATACATGCGGAGGGCAGTGTGGGGTCATCAGCAGCCCCGTGGACACCACCGAGGTCTTCGCTTTTCATCTGGACCGGGTGCTGGGGCTCAACAGGACGTTACCGGCTGTCAGCAGAAAGTTCGGCTTCTTACACGGTAGGTGGAGAACGGTGATTGTTTTCTGACTGAAGCTGGATAAAACCCAGAGTGGACTGTTTTCAGTTGAGTTACTTCATAACTCTGCTGATGAGGATGGAGCTGGTGAAGGTTAATAATGACATTTTATAACTTGTTGGTTTCCTCACTCAGAGTGGGACGTCTGTGTGCGTCATCACATCCCCGCAGTCAGTTCTCTGGAGACATGCGTTGAAAAACACGAGTGATTTCACCATGATTAAGTGTTTATACATGCAGCTTTGTCACAGATGTTGGTGGTTGTGGAGGAATGAGTTTTGGTAACCCAGTCACTGAACGCCACGCTCCATTAAAGGGTAACTTCACCAATGTTCCTCATTAAAGTGGAGACGATATTATAAAACCTTCTGTGGCTCCAGAGCACGCTGAATGTGACCTGAGGCAGGTTTTTGATACAGAACCAGAGATATCGCCTTCCTCTTCTTCCTTTTTAAAACCTGATGCCTACATTACCCACAATGCAACACATGTGTTATATCAGTTAATTGGATTACATGCAATGGAGCCACAAAACACTTCATCCAACGTTTTCCTACATATGCAGCACTCCTCCACAAGACCTGTAACACACTGTAATGTGTAGAAGTGGTGGAGCTACCCTTTAACTCCGAGATGGGCTCTAATGATCTCCCTGCACACTGTTGTCACAGGCCTGGAATGGTTCCTCGGAGAACACGTTCCAGAAACATTCAAAGTCATGAAAATGAGAAGAAACTGTTTCCACATACAGTTCCTACGATTCTACCTGGCAAAATACTGCAGGACAAACAATAACACCCAGTCGAAAGAGGCAGAAGCCTGAAGGGAGCCTGCTTTTATAAACCTGTCCAATCCAGAGTCCTGGGGGAGGGCAACTCCACTCAGTTGATATTAAAGTGTGTTTAAAGTTGCATCGTGGGTGTTGTAGTCTAAAGTTTCTAAAATGACAGAAGAACAAGTAGAATTAAATATAATGGAAATATTCAGTTTGATTAATTGTTTTTAAACTGTCCATAATGAGTCCATCAGGGTTAAAGGGATGCACCAGTGGACTGCTGTTCAAAAACTGGTGCCTACATTACCCACAATGCATCTTACCCACTTGCTAACATCACTGGAGGCAATTTATTCGACTTCACGCAGCTTCCTCTGGAGTCTAAAGGCTTTATACTGCTTTTTTCTCCACATATGCAGTAGTTCACCCCGAGACCTGTAAACACACTTTGATGTGTGAAATCTGTGGCGTTACCCTTTAAGGAGCAAACACACAGCAGGTGACAGACAGGTGAGAGCTCCCGTCCACTCGCCTCTCTCTCCATCTCACTATTATTTCATCTACGAGTAACATTTGCAAAGGACAAGAAGCTCGTTGTGTTTCGTCTACTTCGTCTCAGATAATGTGACTCAACGTTTCTGAAAATAAGATTTAATGCTGCAACAATGAAATATTAATCACATTATATCATCAAATATTCATAAATGTTCTGAGAACCATAAGCGGCGTATTAGTCCAGTTTTGGGCCTCTGGGTTGTGAGAGGCCGGATTTCCAAATGCAGACTGGATGAATGCAAAAGAAAGCACACGCAGCGCTCTGTGAGCTTTTCCTGGATAAAAATAGGTTAAAAGAAAAACTTAACGAGACTCAACAGTTGCTGAAACCTGACCATATAATCCGTTTATCCTCCCTCTTTAGACGGCCAGCCCTGCCCAGTGATGTCATGGGATGCATCTCTCTACCCAGAAGGCTTTGCTGCAGGCTTGTCCACCGTGAGGTTAACATGGGGGGAGTACCAGAGCTCCCTGAAACAGAGGTGTTGGCATAAAAACAGCAGCCCGAAGCCCGACTCCGGCTGCTCCACAGTTCATCACTATGAGTGGAGTAAACTGGCTCTGTTTGACTTCCTGCTACAGGTAATGAACAGTGTGAGAGATGGACATGATAAATTCCACATTCCTCTGAAAGCGAAAAAACATGTCTGCAACTTTTCCGTGCAACCTCCCAGACTGCACTGAATTCCAACAATGCTTCGTAGATGACTTTTGCTACCATTTTTTTTTTTTTAAACAGCTGTTAATGCAGAAGAAAATAGATTACATATCCCCGAAGGTATTGTCCTTTGGCTGAATCCACGTCTTGTTTCCTGTGTGGGAAGACTGGATCCCTGATCAGACTTTGGCTTTGAGGACACATCTCCTGACGATAAACTTAAACTCATGTCTTAATTGTGAGACAGCGGCCACAGAAGAGGGACGAACTGGAGAAAATATATTTAGATAAAAGAAAAGTTAACTGAATCATCTGTTGAGGTCGACCTGTCAAAGCTTTCAAAGGATTCTTACACGAAACAAGTGATGATAGATTCATTCTGTGCTGTTAAAAGGCTGATTATATATTAAATATTGAGTAACAAACTGTTCATATCATGGAAAGATAATTTCTTGTGGTACCCAAATGACAACAACATGAGTAAAACTCATGCACTTCCTCTTATAGACACTTTCCCCGACAGCTTCCTAATTAAGACGCTTCCGGCTGGAGGGGCAACTACAAGTGTTGGGTCACTAACTAGACGGCCGTATTCGACGCACTGGGAGTGAGAATGGGCTGTTTGGATGGATGAATATTGTGTTGGGCGCATTAACATTCTCAGCTTCTGAAGGAGGGCATGCCAGGATAAAAGAAAAACAACAACAAAGAAAAGAGAGTCAGTTCAATTATTCATTTTTTTCCTGAAAGGATGTTCCTCCTCATCTTCCAAACCCACTTTTCTGTAGGTTCAATAACTTCTGTGTGTGTGTGAGATGTTGAAAACATAATCTGAAAGTAACTACGTTGTTAAAATATGATAAACAAGTAAACCTGGGGACTAATATGTCGAACCTTTTAGTTACCAAAGCAACATTTTCAAACGGTATCTCCGTCAGCTGAACCGAGCAGATATCTGAAGTCCATTCCGATGGATTCTGGGCTCAGGAGGGTTTAAAGATGGAGTTTTTTTGTTGCTTGAGGTGTGAGGAGGAGGAGGAGGTTATGTTGAGGGTCGCGCTGTCTTGACTGACAGGTATCCTGGAGGTATTTCAGCTCATTACACTTCATGCCTCGGTGAATGTTCATCGACCCCTGCAGCCAAGACCCCAACGTCTTTGAAAGGAGTTCCTGTCCGTGACACGTAATGCTTCAAAAGTCCAGTATGAAACCTGTGATTGACAGATGCTATATCACAGGGTTTATTGAGCACATCTAAAACATCTGCCAATCAAATGGCTCAGCATATACATAGTGATGGATGCTTGGAAGCTGTAGTTGGGTTCACGGCCAATCCCTGCAGAGGAAGCAGCAGTTATATGAGACGGTGCCTGACAGCGCCGCCGCGTGCAGTCGTGTCACAGCCGTCTGGTAACTGATGTTGATAGCTCATCTAATAAATGCTGGATGTGTTTAGTTTGTCCTTTGCCAAATCAGTTCAGCTATTTTATCTCGTAGTAAAAGCATTATGTGGTCTTTGCGGTGCTGTGAAAGGAGCAGTCAGTGTTGTAAAAGGAGGTTGTTGAGGAGAAGAAAGACGAGGGAGCTCGTCAGGGTCTCCACACACTTCAAAAACTGAGTCTCCATAATTACTGATCTGAAGATCATAAATACCAGCATCAAGTCTGCTTTTATTCTGACTACATCAACTTCAAGCACTCTTTCTTTTCAGATTTACAACCGGCTGGATCGGAGCTGCTGTGGGTTCAGGCCCAGGCGGGAGGATGTGTGCGTGGAACTGGGCCACCACGCCGACTGTGGGGACCAGAACCACATACAACTGACGAACATCATCCACAGGGGTCACGACCCACGGCACCTGGTCTTCACCAACAACAAGGGCTTCTTCGACCGCAATGAGGACAACCTGGACTTCAGGCTCCTGGAAGGAATCAAGGAGTAAGTTTTGATCACAGAATACATCTGTGATGAATTCTGATGAAGAACTTTTGTCAGATTAATCAGCCTTTTCCTATTTTTCCAAAATGTTAATGGGCCGGACCAACGTTTAACGATGAGTCTGGACCACCACAGAACCACTGATCAACGACCCAACCGTCAGAATAAATGATAGCTAAGAACATTTCTGCAGAAACCACAGATAGCTTGAAGCTGTATGTTCCAACTTTACATTTGTTGAGGTTCAGTTTTCTACTTGGCTCTGTGCTGAAGTTCTGGTTAGGTTTAGGAAAACATCATGTTTGACCCGACCGGCTTCGGTCACCACACACACGGCTGGAAAGTTCCCAGATCTGCTGAAAGATATCCAGTGTTTTTATTCTTACAAATGCCACAACACAGCATCAAACTTCTGTTTCCTGTTCGGCCTCAGTCTGTCACACCCTCCACCTCCTGCTGTGAAAGTCATTTAAACGTGTCCTGTGCATGTTTTGCACAAATGTCCGTACAAAGCCTCTGCCATGTCAAGCTTTAACGCGTCTGTGGTTTGCAGAAATGATGAGAGCAAATGTTTTATCCAGGGGACTCGGCCAGTTTTTGAGGTAAAAAGCTTTCCACACATGATGGGTGGACAGTCTGTCTTGTTGTTTTCAGTCGCCTTTTACAGAGTTTCAGATGTTTTTCTGCCTGAACTACATGGTCGACAAATTACAGCATTTGAATCTGTGAAAGGAGTGTGTTGAAACTCTGCCAGGCCCGCTCAGAGGTTCTGCACACAATCATCTGCAAAGCACAAAGCACTTATCTCAAACAAGAACATGTCCAATCTTCAAACCCAGAATCCGTCTTTTGAACTTTTCAAATGATAGTTTAAATGTCGAAACCTGCGCAACTTTGGTAAATATTTAGATCCGGCTAAACAAAGACGATGTGTGTTTTGAACATGAATCTGGGGGCATGATTATGTGTTCGTTCTGTTTATCCCCCACCGATCTGTGTGGATCTGTAATTCCAAACCACACTGCAGAGACATTGCTTTCATTTCATGTATCTTTTGATCAATAAATCAGTGAGTCGTACCACACGGGAGACGGAACAGAAACTGTGGTTTGGCAAGGACGCCCGTGTCTCCTCCCCACTCGTGGATCCTTGTGATCCTCATCAAAACTGTAGTTTCTATTCTGGCATGCAAATCAGACAGAAAGGCAACATGAATCCAAAGTTACTGGTTGATCAGATGACCTTCGACCGCAAGACCACAACATGTTTGGAATACCTGATCTTCACTTGGTTCTCTGTAGATCTGAGAGTTTTCTTTGACTTCCATCAAAGCTAAAAGAAAACATGGATATTTGACATCTTATTCCAGGCACATCCCAGACTGACATGTGCAACATACAGTGGTGCTGTTTATTGGAAAGGTTGAGCAGCTAGAAAAACCTAAACACAGTCAACAACCACTTAGTAGTCTGTTCATGACCAGTCATCTTCAAAGCTCACGTCGCCATCGTTCTCTCTCGTGGTTCGTCTCTCGAGCTGTCCAAACGTTTCTCTGAGGCAGATGCAGTCCTTTAATCAACCCAGTAGTCAACAAGGCGAGCCAGAGAACAATACGTCTGAGTCGAGCAGCACTTTGAGCTTTATTCACTCACAATCATCCACCATCCGCACCGTGTGAGTGTCACTCACCCCCATTCATAGCAAAGTGGAGAGAAGAGACCAACTCTGCTGCTCTGCTTCACTTCTTTATCTCCATTGATATTTCATTTGTATGAGTGGAGGTTTTTGGCAGAGAACAATGTCAGAAAAGTAGAAGCTTTCAAGTTTCAATCATGAACGATCGTCAGGGGCAACGCAGTCGAAGACACAGACAAGAAACAGGAGTGTTGAAGACTTCCGGTTTGCCCCATGAGGACGTATTTCAGAGAAACGTTTGACGGTAGTGAACGCAGAGACAAATCTGTTTTTGATCCAGTTTGAGTTGTGCCGTGAATCACACATCTGATGTTCGCCAATTGGAAAGAACATTTTTCAGCCTGAGAAAGTCACAGTTTGTCATGAAACTAATGAAATATTGGGCTGTGAAAATAAATACGCGTGTCATCTCGTCACTAAAACCAGTAAGTCCTGTACATTGTAGAGCTGCTCCTGTATATTAGCAGCTCACAGAAACTCTCCTTTCACAAAACTGCAGTTGTCAATATGTGATTTTGTCTTTTTTAGGACCTTTTCTGTGTCGAGTTGGCTCCATGTTGGTGTGTTGAACGTGACGATGTTGTTAACTGAGCAGTTTAACACAAAACTACATGAGATTTTATGTAAATGACGATGAACTGCAACTTTTTTGACTTGGACAAATACATTTTGAATCGACAAACATCACATGTGTAGTTCATGGCACAGTTCAAACAGGATGAGAAGATCATTCGTCTCCCTCCGTTCAGTACCACACAGAGCTTTTCTGATATCAGGTCCCATTGGGTCCACTGGAACGGGCCTGACCTCAGCTCATTATTGTCCTCATGATCTTCATGAATCAATGATACGCTGCACCAGTCGCTCTGCAGGGTTTAGCGACACGTTACCGTGGAGAATGACAGTTTCGATTCAGTGTCACGTATCACGGGAGCTGGTAACACCCACAGAGGGCAGCACAGCAGTTAAATGTGCTTATTTCAAACTAATTAATTGGCTTTTTATCTTCTTTCACAGCTGACGGTGTTACTGATATCTGCACTTTTTATCTCAGTGTTACAGTCGCCTTCTTAAAATTGCGCCGCATGAAACAAACAATGGAATAAATATGCAGAGCGGACTAATTTGACTCCAGCTGTTTCTTTATTTATCAAGTTTGACTTTGCTGCTGATAAACTATAAAAACAGGTGGCTGTGAGAATCATTTGGACTATTTCTGCTTCCAGCTAAGAGCTCTGCCTCCGAGCCATGCACCTAAACCCAACATGACTACAAACCTCTTCCTCACTTTCTGTGTTTCCAGGCTTCCAGAGCAGGCTGTGTCGGTGCTGAAGAGCAGGAGGCTGCGGGAGAAGCTCCTCCAGTCTCTGTTCCTGGACCAGACGTACTGGGAGAGCCAGGGCGGCCGACAGGGCATCGACAAGCTGATCGATGTCATCGAGAGGCGAGCCAGTGTCCTCCTCACTTACATCAACGCTCACGGGATCAAAGTCATCACGATGAATGTGTGATGAGAGTCGCAGCGGTCAGAAGAACACATCACTGAGACACACAGAGGAAATTATGGCTCGATCCCTTTGACTTCCTTTTACAAGACACTGGAGCTTTGACCACAAAAAACATCAGCTTAAGTCTGAAAATATTGTAATTTATGCCAATTCTTTAATGCCAGTTTGTATCAGTAGAGCACGAAGCGTGTGTGCTTTCAAGTAAAACTGTCCCCGACCTCAGGACCACGTCAGCTTCCACCCAAGTATTGGAAATAATGGAACTTGTATAAAAGAAGAACAAGTACCATGATGCCAATGAAGGACTTATTGTAACTTGGACGTTATCCTTATAAAACAACATAGTGTGTTGTTGGTAAATGTGTAATAGTAAGCTGTTTTTAAGTAATTGAGGTTAAGAAAACTTACATCATTTGCATAAGATACTGAGAGAAGCTTTAATTGAACTAATTCTGTCATTTAAAATGAGCCGAGCTTTAGCTTAAAGGAACTTCTTTCATTTCCTTCTTTCATGTCTTCGTTTGTTTCTTCCCCAGAGGCGAACACACTGCCATCATTATGTTCACAATATGCTGCATGTATATCATTTGCTCCTCCTGACGCCCTCCAGCACGCCTAATTTGCAAGCGAGTGCAGGAACGGAGCTTTTGTTAAAGCCTCTTAGCGTCGCTAACAAGCCACAACCCGGATCCACGTGTCTTGATTGAAGTCACATATTATACACTGAAAAAAAAGCCTTCAGTTTTAATGAGTTATTTAATCTCGTGTACGGTTTTATTTTTCATTTTTTGCAACATTTACAAGAAGTCTTCACATTCTTATGTTTTCAAGATCCAAGACGACGTATCGTGAGCGTGTTTGGACAGAGCGCCGCACAGTGACTGTACACGACGAGCTGAAGGACTTTAACACCAGACGTCGGTTGTTATTCTGATTTTTTTGCACTCTTACTTCCAATTTAACTACAAAAACACTTTTCAATGTAACCGTTTTCTCTCCATTTATTTATTTTTGTACTTTCATTTGTAATTGCTGAAGATGCTTGAGCATCAGATGATCAATAAAATCATTTATTTGTCCAATGTTTGAGCTTTGAAATCACATTAAGGGACATTAATAATTATTTCAGCCCTTTAAACATTATTGGATTTTGGCTCGTTTTCAGGTAATTTGTCAGTCACATAAAATTACCTGCAATTTCATCCACATTAACTTCGATTTTCTTAATTTTCTTGGTATTTAAATTGTCATAACGACCTTCAAACAGTCTATAAAACTGCATTAGCAAACACATATCTTCCTGAAGTCCACACAGCATCAGGCAGAGCGCGGTCAGAAATAGTCCGTGGCTCTGAAACCTGAGCTGTGGTGTCTGCTTTTCATGCTGTCGTAAACAGTGTGCTCCGGGCTCTGACAGTCGGAGTCGACGGGGCTTTGTAGGTATTTTTCTCGTGTCCGTGCCGGGCATTCACGCGGCTGTTGTTTTAACCCCTCTGCACCCGCATTAGTGCGTCAGTGGGGTCCGTGCCTCGCTGTGTTTGTGTTGGAAAGACCCCTCTAGTTCCCAGAGTGCTCTGCAGCGGAACTCACTTTCTTTACACGTGTGTGTGTGTATGCATATTCTCACACAATAACACACACACGGACAAAAGATGACTTTTCACGTATGTACGCAACACTATATGTAAAGACACACACAGACACAGTCATTATGATGAGGTGGAGTCGCTCTGACGGTTTCGCCCACGTCCCGACATTCAGTCCTGCTCAGTGAAATTAGACCGCTGCAGAAACGTTGTGCTGCACTCCGGTCTGACAAACAAGCCTTTACAAGCTGCTACTGAGCCAGTAACACACTCAAGCAAGCAACAATGTGCAGTCAGTGTAATTAAATTAGCAGAAATATGCACTGCAGTTATAGAATTATTCATTCCACCCGAGCTCACCTTGAAAAGCAGAAATTAAAATCCCTGAAATGTTTTTTATAATTTGTTGTGGCGAGGCGGCTGACATGACGTTTAAGATACTACAACGATGGCGGAGCGACAAAAGCTGCACTTGTGACCTCGTGTCGTGTGTATCACTATCACTATCACTATCCTCGGCTGTAGCGAGCTACTGCTAATTACAGAAACTCAGAGTTTATATTGTACATTTATTACACTGGAACTAGCACAGGGGCCATGATATGATCACCTAAGGGGGCTAGCTGGTTAGCATGATGAGTGAAGGCGCTGCCAGACATGCAACGGCACCCAACAAGCAGTGTTCGGGGTCGGGACCTTGCTCAAGGGCACCTTGGCTATTCTGATGTGAACTAGCATTCTCCATGTGCCAGTCCACATTATACTTTTTTGGTCCGAGTGGGATTTGAACCAGCATCCTTCAAGTCCCCAAGCCAAATCCCTTCGGACTGAGCTATTGCCACCCCAAAAAATATCGGAACTGGATGCCATATTGTTTTGAAATAATCAAAAAGTTGTTCTGAATAAGTTCTCTGTCAGAGTGTTAGATGAGATGATTGATGTCTGTATCGTCACCACGTAGGCTAGCTGGAACTAGCAGCTGGTTAGCTTAGCTTAGCATTAAGACTGGAAACAGATGGAAACAGGTAACCTGGCTCTGTGCCACGGAAACAGAGTCTGCAGAGTACCTCCAGGGCTCATTTATTTAAATATGATATCTTTTTGGTTGCATCCGTACAAAAACCAAAAGTAGAAAAGAAAATCCACTATTTCATTTCATTTCATTTCATTTAACGAGGGTTTGTTACTCTCTCTCAGCTGGGGCTCGTTGTCAGAGAGTCCAGGAAGTTTCTGGCCTCGGAGAGCAGATGTAATGATATACCAGTGCAGTGATGCGTGCTCATTACCATAGCTAACATTTACACTGCTGATTCAGTTCATATAGTCCTTGTTAAAGACCAGTTTATCCCAAAACACAACATGTATTTGATCCTCCTGAACAGACAGATTAGTAAATCTATAGTTAAAGTTTAATCAGAGGAAAGAATATGCAGAAGGATAAAACTGTGTTTGCTGATCAAATCTCCTCAGGCACGTTGTTCAGTTTTAAACACCTTAAAGCGTCGGTGTGCTCTGTGGTTCTGATCTCACATCGTATTAATCAGGTTTTGGCTCGAGATCTGAACAAGTTTGTGCTTTTGTTAAGCCGGTAAATTCATTCATTTTTGCATCAGCCTTTAAGAAACTTTAAACGGATTAGCTTCAGCAAAGGTTTGTGAAAGAAAATGTTTCTTTTTTCACACGAGGGGCTCGACCTGTTCACTCCTGTCTACACACATATTGACCTTTAGCTCAGTAAATCTTACGCTGCGTCTGCGTTTCCTCTTCTCCCTTCACTCCCTCCACCTCCTCTCCTTTCCCTAAATTCAGTTGAACATTTTTGCTCTCCTTGTTTACAAGGGAGGACAGAAATTGAGAAGCTTTTGTCTCAGAGGCAGCAGATGAGAATCGTTTGGGACGGTACATCTCAGCTGTGCCCAGCTGGTTGCTGCCTGGTCCAACTCCGAGCAGCATCCAAACAGAGGAGCTCTTTATTCTCATGACGATCGGCTCAGCGGCGATAATCACTCTGGTTTACCATGATGTCACTTTTCCCATTCCCTGCTCTTCCACAGTCTGACCCTCACTGAACTCTGAACAGTCCAGCAGCATCGGTCAGTCTAACATTACATTGTCTCTTGATTTTTCTTAATTCTCAGCTCTCTTTGTGGCACCAGAAAGAAAGAACGTGAACATGAGCAGCAGCTTGTGAAGTTTAGCTGAATTTGATCTTTGGTCTCCAGAGACACACAGAGACAACCCAAGTGTTCCATGGTGCTCTTGTGGAAGTTAATCACTGATGTTCTGAACACTTTTTTACTCTGTAGACAAAGAAATTGTTTGAGATAGACACTTACCTGCTTTCTTGCCAAAAGTTAGATGAAGCTGACTGACTTCTGTGTTTCAGGCCCGTGTTGACTTCCCCTCCGCCATTTGTTCTTCCCCTCCATGACTTTGTCAAGTGTCAGCACTTCTTAAGCTCCCTAATAAAAATGCAATATATTGTTTGATTGGTTCGTAAAACAAAGATTTGTGGTTTAACGTGGTGCTCTAGCTGCAGAGGGCAATTTAAAGCTCAAATATGTGAGTTATTTCTGCAAACTTTACATTTCTTTCAGTTCCGTTTTCATTTTGTCTCCTGTCACTGTGCTGTGATTATTCTCCAGTGAGGTTAAGGCACAAAACCACTTGGTTAGGGTTTCAAAAACAACATGTTCTGGTTTAAAATACGTTGGTTGGAAGCTACAAACATGGCTGCAGTTGGCCCGACTTCCCATCAACACTATCTGGCTTTTGTCGCCACAAACACATCTGGAAATTGTCTCCGGGTCTCCTTCAGAATATTCAGGGGTGCCACACTGTGAACGCAGGATTTGATCATTGGCTTCTGGCTCGGCAGCCTCGTGTACTCCACCTCCTGACATGGAAGTCAAGTGTTTGTTGAAATGTCAATATTCAACAAACGCTTTTTTAAAAAATGTGTTGGTTAGCAGTGTCTTTGAAGCTAATGAGGCTCACCGTGTTTTCTAAAAGGTCTTTGTAATTAACAGACCGTGTGGGAAGCATCTTGATCATCACGCCAACAGTCTCCAGGAGAGTTTCAACATCAGTGCACCTGGGTGGTCAGGAAAAGAAAATCACCTGGATGATTCTCTTTTGTCTGCTTCAACACAAACAGCAGCAGACACAACAGGCCGTCCTGCAGTGTTGCCTCTCACACTGATAGTCGGGGAGTTCACTTACGCTGATAAGAGCTTTTTGAGGAGAAACTGAAGGAATGTCAACATGTGTCACATGAATTCATGTCAAAACTCGCTTGTTTCACTAAAGAGCCGCGTGATTCATTGCTTGAAGATTTGTGGAATCAGGACGCACAATGAATTATAGTCTCTTTTGGCGACTTCTGCTACAAGTAGAGACATTATTTGCGGGCCTGGCACGCTGCCCGGAACTTCTAATCTCCCCTTTTTTTTTTGAAGAAGAAGAGGAGCGAGTCTGAGGGGATTTTACTCAGCTGTCCTGACTGAAATAGCTCATCTTACCTTTCACTCCTCAGTTATTTCAATATCCCACTTGTCAGTTGATACGGCACTCACATCCTCCACGCAACATGAGCGGAAAATCTTCTCCCATTGTTTTTTTATTGATTGTTCCACAAACAAATAGCTGTAACTGCTCCATTATCTACAGTTTTTGTGTTATTTTGAGAATCATTGAGAAACTTAAGCGTATCCTCCCGGTGCAGCTTCTGGGTTTCTTGTCCTCTGATTCTTTAGGAATCCATTTCACAAGTAAATACGCTGCGAGAAAAAAATCGTTCTAAAAGTTAACTGAAAATTATATCTGCAGCTCAGACTGAACACAATCAATGAGACGGATCTGCGACAGAATGCAGTTGAGTGAAATAGTTTTGCCGGAGGCGGTGTAAGGACCCTCCATGTCAATAAGCTCTTGAAGCCTATTTAATGAAAGCACCGGGTCGAGAGTCAACCTGACCTGCAGCACTGGAATGGTAACCGACTCGGATTCCATTAGGAGAGTTTTAAACAGCTTGAAAATCCATATAAAGATGCGAAGGTGAAGAGCTTCAGGCTCATCGCTGCAGGACCGAGAAGAAGTCAATAGAGCGACTTCTTTAAGCGACGTGAACGGACGTGGTGTAGCACAGATGCTCCTGACAGCTGTGTGGATCCACAGCAAAGCTCCATGCTTCCTACTGACTTCCCATTTTGATTCTGGAGGAGTTCTGCAGGTCAGGAGCAGGGTCAGCGGCAGAGCATTTCCCCTGGAAGCGGTTCAGATTCGGCGTGCTGCTCAAGGACACTCGAGCGATCCAAATGTCAGCTGCGAGGCCGACTCTCTAACCACTCGCTGCCCTGCTGTTATAATGGAGCTGCACTGGGAACGTTTAGAGTCATTTCCCTGTCAGGTCTAATGCTGGAATCAGCTCACCAACAGAGGAAGGATTGGATTCATTGCAGCTGACGGAGGAAATGTTAGAGAATAATAAACTGAGTTTTAGAAAAGTCTGAACCTTCTCCTTCTACAAAGAGGATCCAGTGTTGGCTCAGACACACACACTGATGCTTAACACAGACTGTGACTTGTACTCATGGTCATTATGAAGCTATAATAATTTAATGTGTTCTTGATTAGTCTCTCTGCAGGTCATTATGTTCCTGTCTGCTGGTGTGTCAGGCGATCACCACCCCGTGTTCTTGTGCTGACATAGAGAGGAGGGATTACTGACTGCAGAACGGACAGGAAGTCGGCTAAAACAACTCCAGCAGCTTTAAAGGTCCAATATTAGAGAAAGCTGATTTTTGAGTCTCATGACACTTTGCACATTGCGGGTCGGTGCTGCTGCTCCGAAGCACCAGTATTTGACAAGTTAGGAATTCTTACAAGTTGGATCTTTCAAGATTTTTACATTTTCAGTTTTTAGTGTTTATAAATATAACATTATTCATTCCAAAAACTCTATTCAAATACAGTGTGTACTGTAAATAACATTAAGTATGGTGTGAAATCAAATTCAGTCAACCCAGGAACATAAACATCACCAGAAAACTCAAAGACAGTCCCTCCTCATCATATTACACCTGATAAAACAATCTTTTTTCTGTGTTAAGCCTTCGTCAAAGATCTGCATTATCCACCTGCACACGTAGCTGTGGTCTGTATGTCATGCTGTGACAATAAAGGCATTTTAATAACACTTAAACTCTCTGCTCGAAGCTCAAACTGATGAAACTCTCCTCTCATTCACAACTCTTCGTGGTCAGGTAACGATTCGCAACTTCCTGAAACTTTGGAAGGCAGAAAAAAAGATTATTTCCACAGGTTGTGGTCAGAGAAGAAGCTCCGTTTGAGGTCCAAACCCGAGCGGAGACATCAGAAGCCTCGGAGCTACATTAAAGGGATGAGCGCACATGCTATAAAACGGGGTGAGGAATCTCCATGGACTGGCATCTCAAACATCTGCTCCCAGAGATATGTGGGGCAATCAGACAGTTGTGGGCTGAATATGTCACATTCTATATTTAGAGATCTGGTGATGAGAGAGGTGTCGGCATGTGGAGCATGCAACAGGCTCTGAACGAGCCCGTCCAGGCTGATTGCTCACATGATTTAAGACATGAGCTGCCAATGTATCACATGAAGGGAGGATTTTTTATCTTTTTAGTTTGACCTCGGTAACTCGTTGATTTCTGTTTATCTTGTGCACATTAACAGATCTCATGAGCGTGACGGTGCTGCAATGCTTACCCCTGCAGCAGATTAACCAAGGGCTGAAAAAAGAGCTCTGCTCTACTTGGCAGCGTTTCACGAGCATGTGATGTCCGCTTTTCTAAAATATCCTCAACTGGCAGACAAAGTGTTCATCTCAAACCAAAATGACAGGTTGCAAGAGTCAAGTGAACGTCCTCAGCCTCCACTTTTCTCTGCAGTCTTTCTCTGAGTCTGAAAGTTTAGAGCTGCAATCAGTATGTGAACACAGACGCCTGATTCAAAAAGAGTGAATACGGGTTTTGTTTTCATCCAAAGTTACAAAGCTGATCATTTTCCCCTCTTGGAATGACTCTGGAGGAGGTTTCAGTTGGAATACAAACCTACATTTATTGTAATAGTATCTGTTTCAGAGCCAAACGCCGACATGTGCTGCAGAGATTCTGAACATGTGCCTGAGGGTCCACAGCCTGAGTCCCATTCTGGCGCCTGGAGGCTCAGCTGTTTCATTCCCAGTGACAAACTCCTCCACCAACCATTTCTAGTGGAAAACCCTCACTCACCCTCAGAGGAGAGGAAAAAACCCTTACAGCGTGAGGAGGACTAACAGAAGGCACTTTGTTAGACTGACAGTGTATTAAACTGTCTCAGCCGGGTGCAGAAACTGAAGGTGTGAACAGCCTGCAGAGAGGCACCAAACATTCCTCACCTGTCCTGCTCCTGCCTCGTCTGGCTTGGGTCGAAACTCTGCCAGCAGCACTACTTTGAACTTGACTGGGCCTCACTCAGGAGCTATAGAAAGATCTTTAGTCACAGAGGAGGTATTTACTGTATACCCTATACCAGGGATGGGAAATCAAGGCATGCCTCGGAGGCAGGAGAGCATCTAGGTTTTCAGTCAGTCCAGACAGCGCAGCGGGGAACAGCACTCTCCTTCTTTGGCTGAAGGATTTGAGTTTTCAGAGAGCTGACTCCGTCTCTGTCCATGTGACTGACTATCCCACGAACAAATTGTACACTTACACACAACAGCATGGGTCAATAAATCCTACCAGCAAGTCATTTAACAGTTTTCTGACAGGAGCTCAATGAGAGGGGAACTTCTTCTGTACAAAAGGCAACTTCACATCTTCATGCAAGCGATGACAGCCTTCTCCTTAAAGTGGCAATAATTGTTGTCTACTCAAAAACCTTGAAAAGGAACAATTTTTACATTCAGTTTAGAAAACTGGAAACACCATCATGTTTTATTGCTGTAAAAAGTTCCAACATGCCAAAATCTAGATGACATGAATGCATAAAAGCTCAATGAAAAGATGAAAGTGGACACAGACAACGGAAATGCTAATGTGGTTTGAGTAAAGTGTGTTTGACGAGCAGTTAATGAGGCAGTAAAGCTTAATCTGAGAGTAAAGATGAGCAGGTATTTCCTTCCTTGACCACCGTTCAGGTGAATCTCCAGCGGCTCTGGTACTGTCGCCTCTTGAGGCTCAAAGTGGTCTACGTGACAGGACGGGCCGGGCTAACTGGTTAGCATGCTAACCTCAGACACATCTTCAACACGGTGCAGAGACGTCTCTGACAGAACCTCTACACGGTTCTTCCTTCACATTCTGTTGATTAAGTAGATGTTTATTTTCTGAATGTGGATCTGGCCATATTTTACTGACTGCTGCATCGTTTATCTCTCTTATAATTCTTTTTTTAAATAAACCTAATTATATTGTTACTTCTGCGTACATAAAATACATTAAAATATGAATTCCTTTTGTTCTGTCAAGGCTCAGATAGAGAAAGTATCGACAAATAACCTTTTGAAGCGTATTACTTTATTTCACACAGCGCTGAGTGCTCTGACTGCACTTAATTTGTTTTCACACTAATCTCTAAAACAACAGCTACAGCAATAAAGTTAATCCTGCCGTGCGAGTGCTTTTGATGAAGATGCTATTCTGGAGAAGTGCTGCATAGAGGAGAGATCATGAGCATAAATTGAGCGCTGGGAGACGGCGGCCTCGGCCAGACCGCGGCTCTCTTTAGAACTAAAAGCGTCATAAATCTAAACTTGCCAAACACTATTAGCATCTTTTCTTCTGGCCTGTGACAACAACTCTACTATTTTCAGGAAATGTCACTGATAGAAGAATATGATGACTTAATAACAGTGTGTGGTGGCGGTACAAAGCAGTTTCCTGGAGAAGAAAAAAAGACACTCTTTTCAAAGACACGAATAAAGTCTGAGAGGAAGAAATAACAACATTATCACTTCTGCACTGAGGTCACTGTGACTTTGAGCCCTCCAACTGAATTAAAGCTGCTATTCCTCAAACTCATTGTAAACTCTCCTGGATCAGAGCGAGCTGTAATATGAATCCAGAGAGTGGAACACGATATTCAAAAACAAATGCAGAAGATTTTTTCCCATGTCTGTGAGAACGCCCTCCAGATAACCACTGAATAACATCATCTCTTCATTTCTGTTTAAGCTTTCAGGTGCATCTCGCGTCCGTCTCTGTGCCTCCTAATCTAAAGCAGCACACTACATGCAGAAAGAAGAAGGGAACGGAAAACAAGCGATAATTTAGTTGCACAAACCTGCTGGCAACAGTTTGATATGTAATGTAAATGATTTCTTTTTAAGATGTGAAACATTAATTTGCAATTTTCCTGTGACGGCGCAAAGTGACTCAACTCAGCGGGGCATCGCCTCACGGGGAAGAGGAATGCTTTTAGAAAATATGATGGAATAAATTTCCAGCAGCATATTTGATTTCCGATCTGAAAGACCTTCCTCCACTTCATGTGAGTCTTCAGACGGGCTTTCAGCTCTTCAGCCTGTGTGAAGGAGGAAGAGGAAAGAATGCATCACCGCTCTGGCTGAGGCAACACTCCAAACAAAATCTTCCATGGCAAATGTAACCCATTCCTGCAGGAATCCAAACAGGAACCTCCTGGCCCGGGCCGGGCAGGCACACACAGCGGGCCAAAAAGGAAATGACTGAGACCAGCCTCGGGGTGCGGCGGGTTCAGTGAAGTGGTCGTGCCCAGTAGTCTCCAGCCTCACTGGCATCAAAAGCCAAAGGAAATGTTCAACAGGGAGATGTGTAGTGTGTGTCTCACTGAAACCTACTGTACAGTCAAACAAGAACTTGTATTTCCTTTGTTTCATGTCTTTTGAAGTGAGCTTTGTGTAACTGTTGACTTCAGTTGAGTCAGTTCTCAGCTGTCAGACAGATAGAGCCGCATTGTTCCGTTCATTCACGTCTTCAGTCAAGTTGTTTTGGCCATTTTGTGCTTTTATGATAGACAGAAAAGAGATGACAAGAAAAATACAAAACTAAAAGTCCCTAAAAGGAACCAGGAGCACCAAAGTTCATGGTTGTATCCCAATAACTAAACCACTGGGTTTCCACATTCTCTGAGTTTCTTATTTTCTTGTATCACAAATTATTGATTTCATTTTGGTCTTTTCTTCTCTTCTATCGTCTGAATGACTTAAAGGTACAAAAGTTTGTGTACAGGACCTGGTAGATCACCTCAGCTGGCAGCCGAACAAACAAGCTGTAATGGCTGAAAGTTAATCCTGGGGGGCGACTTCGACCATCACGGTGCCTCCACTAAAAGTGCTTTTCTTGCCACTGAAAGGCTCAGATTTGTCTGGCATCATAGTGGAACGTGGAAAGGAACCCTACAGAGATAAACCTTTCTATTACAGAGTAAGCCTTTCTTTGTTTACTCCGAAGCAGCTGTTTTAAAAGCCACCAGACACCATTGGAACAAAACAGTGGCCTGATTTTTTTTACCAGTTACTGTTTCTGTGGCACTGCAGGCTGAAAGAACTGTTCGTCCACTTAAACAGTCATCTGTCAAAATGAGGCTATTATGAGTCAGCGTCCTGTTTGTGATAAAAATATCATCCTCAACTTGGAAAAAAGTGTGAACGACACCTTTAACGGAGGCAGCTGATTAGTCATTTAGAGGCCAAGGTAAGAATAGGTCCCGTGTTATAAAAAATGATAGAATAAAGCTTTAATTTGGTGTGACGTCGACGGTGTGAAGCAACAGAAGTCTTTATTATAGTTGTAATAAAAAGGTTCAGTCAAACCAGCTGCAGGTTTGTAAGTTCTCAAAGAAACCACGATAAAAAAAGGTTTAATCCAGTGGAGGGAAATCATAAATAACATCACAGAACAGTGGTGCACAGTTATTCTGGAGTATTTTCCAGTGTGAGCACAAACATCCTGTCAGGGTGGTGCAGAAAAACAGCACCACCTACAGCGCTTCAGACAGAAGAGCTTATTAAAACACATCAGGGCACTCTTTGACTCCATGAACCCTCAGCAGAGGTTTCAGTCTCTGTTAGTTATTTTTCTTTTTGTGCATCTTTTCAATGTATCTGCAGACGCTGGTGAAAACCACCTCCCCAGCGCTGACAGTCGTGGAAGCTGAGATATCATCCAGCACATGTGCCTCCAAATACATTGGACCGTTGAGACATCAGCTAAATGAGCCTGTGATTATGTGGCAGAGTGAAGTGTTCCTCTGGAGTCGGTCGCTTACAGAACCGTCCCCGTGGAAGCTGAAGGAAACTCACAGAAGCTGCAGATTTATTAATGAAGCTATTTTTGGTGGCAGCCCTGGAGGGCTGAGCGGGAAGATGGATCATGTTAAAAGAATAACTCTGCTGCTCTCTAGTGGCTGAACGAGTGACGTGTTTCTCTTTGAGATGAACCAGCATGAAGAGAAAGAAGCTGATGACCACAGACAGTGAAGCACAGAGCTGAGCAGGTTTGGAGAAGTTAACCAGGCCTTATGTGAGTGCAGATGGACGTGTGAATACGTTGAATGAGTGTTGATGTGATGTGATGTGCAAATACTGAGCTTTTATTCATTCACTCAAGTCTTCAGGGACCTGTTTACCTTGTGTGGCAGCTGGATTCATGAGATCAGGCGATCATGTGTGACAAACCATCTGGTGAGTGTGTTCAGACCCATCAGAGTGTGAACATGTCACTGAGCTCATAGACGTGTACAACCTGCAGCAGAGGTACATCTACAGGACACTCCATTTATGTCTTCTTCTCAAATTTTAAATGTTTTTATGTTGCACCTTTATGTTTCAGCGCTGAGCTTATGGACAAAGGCACTTGGTTAGGGTTCAGAAGAGATCATGTCTTGGTTTGAAATACGTGCAAACATGACTGGAAACTGTCCAGAAGTCTCCGCAAAAATATCACGTAGTTTCATGCTGACAAACGTTGAAACACAGTCTGATCTGCCTGGACTTGGCTGTAACTCCACCACCATCCCCTCTGATGTTTCACACCAACGACTGGGCTGATTACAATCCAATAACATCATAGTTTTGCTCCTGAAGGGGAAATAATGAGAACTTTTAGGTTCTTTTACTTGTAGCAGAGAAATTCTACACTGTTAGGACGCTACTTTTACTGACGTAAACACTCGAGTGTCTTCCTCCACTGCTATGATCTCTCAATCAAAAGGTAGAAACACTGTAGAAACTCTCATTGAGGACGTCGTGGTGGCAGGTTGTGTGTACGAGCTGTGTGACTCTGACAACAGAGACTTCGTATCAAACTTAGTTTCTCTTAACAAGTTTAAAGGGATATTCCGGTGTTAATTTAATCCATGGTCTAACACACCGTGAAACTGTGTTAGACTCTCTCTCAAGAGATCAAGTTAGCAGACCGCTAATTTACGGAGTTTTATCAACGTCAGAAACGAACGCACGACAACAATACACTGCAGTAAATGGATCCAAATATAAACCGCCACCAAAAAGCCACAAATAATGCTCAGAACAGCACCAAACTTTAGCAACAGTACAAATAGGGTCTCAGCACATAGTCCGGGGCATCTAACCTCCGCTAGCTTAGCTGGATTTCTATTGTGAAGCTAAAAACAGATTTCAACTCTCCTCCATCAGCTTCCGGGTCGGGGAAGTCCCGACGCGACGATTACCGAGTGCGGTTAGAAATGCTCAATTCCGTTCTTTTCCCTGTCCGCTCTCGATAATAACTGTTATAAACTGGCAGGTAAGACACATATGAACTTTGATTGCTTTTCCATGGAGTCATAATCAGACATTTTCATCCATGAGCCGCGGAACTCTACTGCACTCGGTAATCGACTCGTCGGGACTTCCCGTCAACAGGAAGCTGCTGCAGAAGAGTGGTAAATTTAGTCAGCTTTTCAGTAGAAATCCAGCTAAGCTAGCGGAGGTTAGATGCCCCGGACTATGTGTTGAGACCCTATTTGTACTGTTGCTGAAGTTTGGTGCTGTTCTGAGCATTATTTGTGGCTTTTTGGTGGCGGTTTATATTTGGATCCATTTACTGCAGTGTATTGTTGTCGTGCGGTCGTTTCTGATGTTGATAAAACTCCGTAAATTAGCGGTCTGCTAACTTGATCTCTCGAGAGGGAGTCTAATACAGTTTCACGGTGTGTTAGACCATGGATTAAACTTACACCGGAATATCCCTTTAACAAATGAGTTTCTGAGCCCTGAAACTAAACTTACTTCTTCTATCTTCTATCAGTGTCGCTCACTGATAGACACTGACATCATCATGAGCAATATCTAAAATGACACTTATTGTTTTTATTCACATGCCAACATGTTGTATGTGTTAATGTAAAAGTTTTATTCCAGACAAGATGGAAAAACTTTGGTCTATTATGTGATTATGTGTGTGTGTAAGACAGCAGTGAGCACGAGGTGGCAACGAAAACTCGTTCAAACCTTTAACAGACGAATACATTAATAAAGAAAGAATTAAATGATTATTAAGAACAAATAAACTATTGAAGTACGTTAAGAAAACAAAAGTGTGATGCATGAGAGTTTCAAACAGGCTGATGATTCTCGTGGGAGTATTTTTTACCCAGACTTTATGACTTATTGCTGGTGTATCCATTAAAAGCAACGACACACGCGCCTAATATTAACATTTCCTGTGTGCTGTGCATTCTTCTCAGAGCGGATGAATTATTCAGCCGTCCTGCTCTTTCCCCCGCAGCTCGGCTCACTCCCAACATCTCCAAATGAAGTAGGATTCGGCCAAAGCACTCAGTATGCAGAAACGGCAACATTAAAAGCATATTATACTGTATATGCATAAAAGTGGGATAAAAAGTGTCATAAATAAGAAATCAGGCTGGAACTGTGAGTGCTCGCCTTTGTGCGTACGCTGGAGGAAGTGACAGCAGCAGATAGTGAAGACGAGGACGGGGAGGAGATGGGTGGAAAGAAAGATGAGAATACATTACAAACTGTGCTGGATATTTTTATAACCACTGGACAGAAAAATAACAGCTTAACTATGGATAGAATATTGTATAAGATGTGGAATATTTCTTAGTAATGGGGTCTTTGTGTGAATAATAAAGTCATAATTCAGCTGAATTTGGCTCGAGCCAGAAGAGGAACTAATCTGAGATCACACACAGAAAACATGTGATAAACATCTGAATGTGCACAGAATAAGATTTAAACTTGTTTGTGATGGTGCCACGTGTCACCCGCTCTGTTTTAGAGTTGCATGCAAACTGTATTTCCCTCCTTCTCTGCTGTGTTGTGGCATAATAACCGGCGTGTGTTCTCCTGCAGCGCTCTCTATCTGCAGCCGGATCAACTTCAGCACCGGAGTGTTTCTTTTGCACTTGTGGGATTGTTGCCATAGCAACCGCCGAGATGTGGGAAGTCGTGTCTCGCGCGTGTGTGCGCGGACACATGTAACCCTGCGTGCACATGCGCCTCCCTCACACCTCAGACACAATGTTTAAATGATTTCCTGTTTTAATATGGAACCTCACGTTAAAGGATAATCTTTGTAATCACAGGTAAAATGATCAGAGTCCCAACGTCACCCCGTTGAAATCCAGAACTACTGATGATTCTTACTGAACAATGCATTAGCTTACAATACATCAAACTCTTCATAGAAGGATCCAGCTCAGTGTTCTGATGGATATACAGTCCGGTTCATCTTCAGCTGCAGCTCCTGACGTCTCTACTGACGTTAGTACAGTACAGAAATAGAACGATTAATGCAATCTCTGTTGGTTTATTTTTATATCCTGATATTTGTCAGTGAGAACAATACAAAGATACGTCTCAGGTACACAGAGAGGACCCGGACAGCTCGCGCTGCACACACACAGTGAGACATGAGACAGGACACACAGGCAGGTAGTCCAGCAAAGAATGAGCTATAATGAGTTTGTAGTCTTGTGAGAATAATAAAAACGAGGCGATGAAGAGGAGCAACAAGAAGGAAAATAGCAAAGTAATAAAAAATAGAAAAACCACGAGGAACCGACAATGAACCAACGAGGACAAGAGAGACGAACCAACACCCTTCATCTTCAGAATCCACATCAGTTAAACTCAGTTGGTAAAATCAGTTTCTACATTGACACACTAACTGGTGGTGGATGCTTCTTTACAGAATATCCTCAACATCTCACATTATTGTAGCACAGCAACAAATACAGTCCCAAACTCTCGCAGTTCCAGCGGCCACCATGAACGCTGTGTGATGAAAAATGCATCGTTTACACCCACAGAGTGTCTCCTCTCTTGTCTCTCTGTTCATGCGGTTTTCTGACATGATGCCTTTTCCTTTGGGAGCTGAGAAACTAGAAATACCCTGACCTCCTTGTGTCAAACCCCTCCCGCCTCGCAGGGTGGAGCTCTCTGGTGGCCCAGCTGACAGTGACAAACTGACAATGGCTGAATGCTCCACTTCACATCTCCAACCTTTCTCTGGAAATGCAGCTTTTTTTCCCTCGATTGTCCGTCGAGCCGGAGAGAGAGAGGACAAAGGTTGACTGAGAAAAATAACTTCAAGACCCTCCAAGGACATTTTACATGAAGACACATGGGTTAATATGGCGACATTTCACTATAGGTTTGCAGAGGGCTCTCAAGGACACCTGGAGATTGCAGCGCTCACCATCAGCTCCAGCTATCCAATTTAATTTATTTTAGTTCTGTGATTGACATTGTCGCTACCACAGCACATCCTCGGGCTCTCATTAAGATCCAATCAGGACCTCGTTGTCAGCTCCACCCTCTTGTTGACATATATGGTCACCTATAGCTCCAAAATACCAAGATGGTGACGGCCGTAATGCCAACAAGAGGCTTCAGAACCTTCCTCATCAAGAAATGACACCAAAGGTTGCCTGTGGAAGAAGTTTATGACAACACAGATCGACGTTTCTTGTTGGGCGGTGACCTCTAGTGGCTGTAGTCGTTATTACAGCTGCAAAGGAGGAAGTGAGGAGAAATATTATACAGAGGGACACGTGAATATCAGGAGGAGGTTGGGAACGAATGTTCAGGTTAAACAAACAGAGTTTTATTTCCGGAGACTGTATTCTGTTTAGTGTTGGCATGCAGAGATGGTGAACCTGCTCAACACTATATATCTGCATGTTAGCATTATTATTGTGAGCATGTTAGCATGTGAATGTCGGCCTTTTCCTTCAGAGCAGCACGATGTACGTGTGTACGTATGTGCATGACTCCATATCGTGTTCAGTTATCCTTGATATGGTTTAGAATTATTTAAATTACACCCAAATAACACATTGCCAGTCTGTGTGCAGTGTGCACGTGCTTCATTATCATTTCACTGGTACTGTGTTTGTGTGCAACTGGTAAGATTTCCCACACAAAGTCTTGGATGTGTCACTCCTCGCGGCTCTCGTGGATTTCTGAACAGTTTTCAAGTTGACTATAAAACGTACGCCGGTGAAGTCCCTTCATCTGACTTTGAGGATGTCGGGCACTTTTCTTTAGCAGCATGAGTTCAAGATAGGTGTGAGATAATGAGACAGGACACCAGTTGGCAGGCTGCTGTCACCTCCTCACACAGCCAGGTTGACATAAATGCCTCATTCCAGGAACTGCTGGAAAATGTTAAATACGCACCCATGAATAGCAGTTTTTGATCTTGTGAAATTAATTGCTCCGTTTCGGGCTTGAGATGCGTCAAACCGAGCTGCTTGCTGATTTAAACAGACGCACACACGCAAGAAATGTGTATTTCATGAGCAGACACTGGAACACAGGATGATGGAAATATATTTACCTCCAAACAGGTTAAAGGTCCAAAACACTTGTTTCGTCACAGCTGTGATGTGTTCTGATACATGTGAAATACAAGGATGCACTTGGAATGTCATATTAAATTCTCTGAGTCACGTTTAATTCTGGATAACGTGGGTGAATCTGGTTTTGAGGCGTGTCATTCACATGAGAGTATTTTAGATTCTGTGGCAAAGCAAATATGCAAAATCTTGCAACCGTTCCTCACACCTAAACGACTGAATACGTCACATTTATCATCGTTCCTTTAACAACATGACCACGCGGCCGTTGCAGTGTAACATAAAAAACATTCACTCAAGGTTTTATTTGGTTTTGCCAAGAAAATTACTTGTTTATGTTTAGAATAAAACATCTTGGCTTGGGTTCCAGTCTCTGCATTACTTCATTGTTACTGACTGACCTGCGTTATTTTGTCATCTTGTCACAAATATCTTGTTTTGTTTCCACAATCAAGGCTGGAATATTTCCCAGTGTGTCGTGAATAATATCCATTGGTTCCACGCCTACAAATATTAAAACACCAGCGACCAGTAGTCTTTTGCTTGGCGGCCATCTTGCCGAGCTGTGACATCATCACCACCCCTCTCACCTCTTGACATGAAAGTAAACACACACACGTCTGAACATGATATGACACGTGTTGTAGAAATGTTTATTCCTATGAAACAGACACATTTTACTTGTCTGTGATTTTTACAAATGTGTCCAGCATCAACACTTTAATCTGGTGATTGGCTGGAAATGCGCAGCCTGCCATGTGAATGCACGCGGCCTCATTTATAGCAGGAACTCTGTTCACTTCCAGGGTGGCACAATCTGTCGAGCACAATCCCTGCTGTAAAATGTGATTTCCTTTGTCCTTTTGAGTGCTGATATATTTCAACTGACATCTTGAGAAAACTTAATTAACGCTGGAAGTATGGCACTACTGATTTCACGGTATCCAAGAGAAAAAAGGTCCGGGGGGAATTTGGGATTGCCGGTAATTTAGCTTGTCTATCACGGCGCTTTCATCACCTCCCTCACAACGGCATCCTGCCTCTCCTCTGAGGGTAGAAGCTGGCACTGATGAATGAGATGAAATAACATTTGGACAGTACAAAGTCGGCAGCGGGGCCTTCCCTCGCCTCTGTCCTCCTCTGGGGACCGGGGAGAATAATAACAGTGCTGGAGATAGTGAGGAAGGGAGAGAGAAAAGGAGGGAGAGCAAGAATTGCAATAGTATGTTAATCTTTCAGAGAGGACAAAGAGAAAATCGAAAGTCAGGGTGACCACGGGGACGGGTGGAGAGAGCAGAGTAAAAAATGTCCCGAGACAGAATTCTTTTGAATTTATAGCCGCTGTTGAAACATTTAAAGGTACAGTTTGACATTTTGAGATACAAAATTATTTATAGACTTTCCTGACAAAAGTTGGCTGAGAAGAATGACGCCACTTCAGTATCAGGTTACAGCTTATTTAAGCATAAAAACTGGAAGCTCGGGCCGGAATAAAAATCAGACTACTGGCACAGTGAAGCTTCTTACTCCACCAGTTCTACACCTCACAGTGTGTTTACCTTTTGTGGCTCCAGAGAAAAGAGCACGTAATCTGGTAAATTGCTTCAAATGATGTCACTTAGTGGCTAAATTGCATTGTGGGTAATGTAGGCTAGGCTGCAGGTTTTGAAAAGCTGGTCTAGCATTGTGCTCCTTCCAACACTGTTAGACTCATGGAGACATTTTTTTATTCCATGCATTCTTCTTCCTTATTACCCACAATGCAACTTAGCCACTGAGTGAGGAGGCAATTTATCAGATTACCTGTTAACACACTTACATTTCCAGAGATACCAAACATGTGAAATGCAAGATGATAGAAGACTGTGGCGTAAGATGATCGAACATTACTGGGTTGAAACTGCAAACTGCATCAACCCCACACATATAAACACACTCCTGCACACACACAACCCCCAACACACACACACAACCCCCAACACACTGGATATGATAAGAGTATAGAAAGAGGCGACTGCAGAAGGATTCAAAGGAAAATAACAAGACAAAGATACAGACAAAGACACATTTAAACTATATTTGTGTACAGTGTATATTAAAGAACACAAAGACACAACTACAGTAAGAAGGATGCGAGACAGACAGAAGAGAGATGTCCCAGCTGTGAGGATTGAACGTGACGCGGGGCAGGGCTGAATCCTTGGGTTTGAGGAGGGAACATCCATCATGCAGCAGTCACAATGAGATTGCTTCCTCCCACCTGCGGCAGGAAAACACGATATCATGTTTCATTTACATGCAACACGTCTACCGGCATCCACCGCGCCCCGGGAACCTGCACACAGGTCGATGGATCAGGTCTCCATTTCTACAATATCTGATGCAAAATACATTCTATACATGGTATTGTCAAAAACTGATGTAGCTTATCTCGCTGTAGAAACTGCAACAACAAGCAAAGTGAGCTAAAAGCAGTGGATGAATTGAAATAGCGAAAATGTTATGAATACATGGGTTAGTAGATCTACATTAGCTAAAGGCAGTGAATACATAGTTGAAGTAGCCAAATGCATTGAAAATGCCCCAGCACTTTATTTTCTTTACATCCTGAGGACTGTTGCCGAAGTCCAGCACCATTTAAAAGCTGAAACAACCAACAAGCTCGTTCATGCAACTTAAAAAGATGCGGACGGACTCATTTTCATGTCACGTTACAGTCCTCTCACATACTGCCAGTAATTAAGTTATTAACACGTGTTAATTGCTGCAGATTGTTATATAGAGCCTGTTTAATTTAAAGAATGAGATAAAGAGGACAACTTCAGCTTCATCCATACAACATGGAGAACAGACAGCACCACTATTGTCATCATCGTGAATTTTTTAAAAGGTTTTCAGCTTCGACAAATCTTCTGTATTCATTTTGCCCCTGTGGTCGTGTCAGAAACATGAATGCACGACTCGTTCGCACTTTATTGTTCCTCCAGGTGCAGTTTTATTGATGCTCCATTAACGCAAGGCGTCACATCCTCAGTTAGCTGTTGGAGGAAAAGATTAAAAAAAAAGAAAAAAGGATTCAGATATAATGAGTCATCTTCCAAATATGCACCGCTGAGGAACAGTTTGTGCTGCATGAAGCACACCGTGTCAACCACCAGCTGTTAATGCATTAAATATCACCCACTCAACAAGCCTATATAAAGTGTGTGAAAGGAGCTGAGAGAAAAAGACTGGAGAGAGCAGCGAAGGGAAGGTGGGGAGACAGATGAGCTGAGGTGAAAAATAGGTTTGGTGGAACAAGGAGGTGGACAGGGAGATGCAAAAAATACCACACAGGGAGGGAGAGGGAGGGAGAGGAGGGAGAGGAGGGAGAGGAGGGGGGATAAAGATAGAATTTCAAAGATGAAGCAAACGAGATGTTCAGATAAAAAATACGCAAAGAAATAATGCAACAGATATTAATGAATAAGAGGAAAGATCAACCGAAGATTCATTTTCACCTCTCCAAAACTGAAAAGCTTTATTCCACCAGGTTGTGCTGTTGCACTTCATTCCCTGTCAGTGAGGAGACAGTCTTGACCTCAAGTGAGGAGGAGGAGGAGGAGGAGGAGGCGGAGGAGGTGAAGGCGTAGTTCACACAGTCATTTTCAAAAAGATTTAACATAGGCAGTGAATCAGAAAACAAACACGTTCGGGGGAGGTTACAGGACACGGCTGCAATTAAAAGCAGATAGCAGCGGGCGAGAGACGGCAGTAGATCTGAATCAACAGGTCAGAGAGACGATATATCAGAACAGGCAAATGCTGACAAAGCAGCAGATGCATGAAGAAGAATATAACATAGTGACCTCCAACGTGCATTTAGTAGATTTAGGACGGCGCTGTAATTAAACGCAGCGAGTCTGATGACACTGTTTGAGAAAGTGAAACAGATGTAACATGTTTAAGACATATTACTCTCAGGAGGGTGCTTCAGCCGCATGTCTCAGCATAATGTTCTGCTGGTAGTCGGTGGTTTTCATCAAAGTTTAATTTTCCTAACAGAGAAACAAGCCTGATTTGACAAGCTTACCCAGATTACTAATTTATCACACAGCACAAAACTACTGCCACTCCCAGCACTGATCTGCACGGTCAGAGCTAAAAATCTATCATACGCTGCAACACAGCGACTGTAACGTGATCTATTAAATACCAGTGATGTAAAGAGCTGAGTGACAGTGACAGAGGAGACGTTTGACTCCAGAGCCCGGGACAAACCCAAGCTTGTTAATTACATCTTGCAGTGTCGCATCAAACCATCTCTGTCTCCTCTGTCTGCTCTCAGACACCTTGCATACATTTGTGAACATAATGTGCTTTCGTCCGTCTTTGCAGAATGCTAATGAAGGAACATATGCTTTGAAATGCAACATGTATACAGACAACAAAATGCAGAAGATCTTCTGAATGTAGCTTCAGTTTTCAGTGTGACACCTACAGCAAACGGTGACGGTGTTACTGTCGGTGTCTAATTTGAAAAAGCTGCAGTCATACAGGAAATAATCTATCCGAGAACAATATTTCTCCACCATCACTTCCCTCTCGAGCTGCAGCTCTTATTCCTGCTCTCTCCGCCTACACACGAATCCTTCAGGAGCTGAATACAAGTCTAGCATGTTCTCTGGGGGCGGTTGAAGAGTATTGTGGGAGATGTAGGAAATCATAGAGGAGACGGACTGATGCAACCTCAAGCCTGGATTTATCTGCAAAAAGCAAACATGTTTTCATGCTTTTGTGCAGAAACACAGGACGACACAGGGTTCATTTCTCTGTTCCAGATGCAGTTTCTGCCTCTCTTTGTTAACCTTAGTAATAACAGGCTAATTTTGCTGTAACGAATAGTTTGACATTTTTGGAAATTCACTTATTTGCTTTCTTGTCCAGTTAAAGGAGCCATTTTACATTTTGTTGATTCTGGCGTCCCCTGTGGACGACAGCAGTATGAGCACCAGCAGCTCCTGCAGCAAGCAGCCCGACGTGGATCGCTCCCCAATCTGATGTGGAGATAGAAATTGCTCTCAAGTTTTAATGTTGAATACGAGGCTCCAGCCAGCTGGCTCACAGCAAACAGATACCAGAACCTCTTCAGCTCACTGGTTAAAACTTTCTGTCACACCTTTGACAAAAGGTGAGGAGGCAGGATATTTCCAATCTTCTGCCAGAGGTTTAGGATAGTGTGATGTGGAAGGGAGAGGTGCATGCTGGTTCCCAATAAAAGTGACCTCGATTATGTAATTTGACCCTCTGAATTGGCCGGCTTATCAACATGTTCAACACCAGCAGCAGCAGCAGCAGCAGCAGCAGCCGTCCCTCTGACACACAGCTCATTAAAATAAGGTACTTCAAATCCTTTAACCTCCGACTGCTGTAATTTATGTCAAAAATTGTTCCCCTCTCAGGAACATAACCCAAGTCTGAACACACAGCCATGATACACACACACACACACACACACACACACACACACACACACACACATATATATCTAATGTCTGTTGCAAATAAATGTCCATAAACCTACTTAGAAATCATCGACGAAGACTCGTTTTAAGATACAAAGATTGAAAGAAAAAACATAAAATTGCTTCATACAACCTCGCCCAGTGTAATCCAAGTCTCTGGAAGCTGAAGGATCCCAAACTGACTCTTTTTTAAGCCTTTCTACAGCCCAAATCTAACCTGTAGCTGCTGAGATAATAGTCAGAGTGCAACCCATCTGAAGTAGCTGGACACGCTCGACCACGTGTGGAGGGAAGACTGTGAAACTTCACCCCGACTCTCCTTCAGCATGGAGCGGAAAATGGACGAACGCTCAGTTTTAAGTGTTTACAAAATCCACTGATATTAACTCTGTTTCAAAATGTTGGAATCGCCAAGCAGAATGATTTAGACCGAACATAAAGTGTCACAGTCTGAGTCTAATAACGCACCTCAACTGGTGGAAAATAACTGAATTGAGTTATTGCATGAAATAAGTCATTTAAGAAAAGGGAATTATCTGAAATGTCCAGATAAATTATTGGCTGCTAGCAAACATTTGCATACTGTGCATCACTAATTCATACTATTTCATGCTGTGCTACCACTTAATGCTGATTATAATGCTTAATGCTGTGCAAACTACTTAATTCAGTCGTCCAAAAGCCAATTTAAAAAGTAAAACAAACGCCACTGCGTCGCAGCTGAATTGGATAGCGATCTGCCGACTACCTGCAGACTCGCTCAGAGAGGTTGAGAGGCTGCTACGCCTGCACACACTCGAACACACTTTCCTCCTGGACTCTGATGACTTTACTCGCTGCTCCTCCATATTATTCACCCTGCTGGAGACTCGGAGTCGCCCGACCACCTGCCAGCAGCAGCCCAGGCTGGAGACACAGGGAGCTGAATCAAAGTGTAGAGACAGTACAGAGATGTCGTCTCCAGGGACGGTGAGCTGATACCATCAACTCCTCCTGTCAATCACCTGGCACACACTCAAACACACACTCCACCTGGAGGTCAGTGAGTGGACCGGTTGCCTCACCAAAGCATGATGCTGATTAAATTAACTCCCACAGACACACACTCCCTCCCACAAGACATGTCACTCCCGCTGGAGAGAGAGAGAAATGCAGAACTGGAAGTGACAGCAGAGGCTGTGATGGAGTCGGAGAGATGCTTCATCATTCTAAGGTTAAACGTTGAGAGCTCCTGAGCGCCACATCAGCTCCGTCAGACACGTCCAACGACGGCCAATCAGCACAGAGTAATGTCACGTTTCTGAGGAAGCTGCAGGGCAAACACTTTACTCAGAAGATGTAATGAGAAGGAATGGGACACAGTTCTCTATGACGCCTCTTAAATAATCATTTTAAGGTCCGGATATTGTTGCTGTAATCATAAAACTTCTGCTGGGAAACACTTGTGGACTCATTGATGTTACGTTTGGGACGTAAGCTGGAAATGTGATTTCTTTGCAGGCCTGCCGGGTGAATAACTAAACATCTTCAGATTACATAAAAACACATACAGAGCCAAACGTTAAATTCATTATCTAAACCAAAGTCATAATCGGCTCTAAACTCTTTTCATATCGACATATTACGAGCTGCGACAGATTGTGAGAGTTTGTGAATGTGTGCGTCATCATGACACAATGGGGTCGTGGAGACACCTGGAAGCTGTCTGAGTATTTCATCAGGTGGTTAAATGTCTGTGGACAGATTTTGTCAACAGGATGGAGCCACAGGAAACTGTCATGAAACCTTTACAGGTGTGCAGCTCACTGCAAAATGAAGGCCGACTAAAGAAATGGCTGTGGTCCAAGACGGGGAGCTGGAACTACAGATCAGGAAGTGTTTACTGTTTATTTCATGCCTCTGGCCCATATTTGTTATAAGTTGCAGATCATTTTATCCCAGTTCCAATCATTCCTGTCCACTCTAGTGCAAATAGCATATTGAGTTAATTCTAAGGCCAAGTTTAAAGGTGAGTGTGATGGGTTAGGGTTAGCAGGGACGTGAGCATGATCCAGTTCAGGCATTTAAAACTACGTAGTTTGAGTTGTTTAACTTGCCTTCTCCTGAGTGAAGACATTTGGTTATTGGACCCAACCCATCCAACCAAACATCCTCCTCATGAGCACTTTGTCGACTCTTACAAAGACACCTAACTTCATCCTTTGCTGCTGTCATAACGACTCCGACCACCAGAGGTTGGCACAAAGTTAATAACGTGAATATGCATTCCAGTAATCTATTCTCTGGATGAATCCTATGACTCCAACAGTCCTTCATTTCATTTGGGGAGTCAGTGACACATGACCTGTCCTGTTGTTGAGGTACGAGGAGGTGTTGATCGTGATGCACACTCAGGGAATTATCAGCTGTTTGCACCGCGTGTCCTTCAGCTCTCTGTTTTGGTTTGATTCAGTCTCATGTCGCTGTTTTCAGAGAGAACAACTCTCATAAACTCCCTCTATGATTATAATGAATCTGAGTGTTAATTGATATGAAACACTGTCTGTGACGTGTAGTTTTATCCCAACAAAAGAATTTACAACACAAAGTTATACAAGCAGAGCGTTCTCCCACTAACACAGGCCGGTTCTCACTCTGGTGGCATTTCGCTTTAAGAAAGCTAAATACATGATTCATTTTCCACTGAGAGCATTATTCAAATGTTCTGTGGAGTGGGTGCCAGCAAAATCAGTTAAAGTCCTAATTATATGCTGGGATTTCTGTCTCCCAGCCCACTCTCTTCTTACAGCGGCAGCAATGACAAGCTCGACTGCAGAGAGCAAAGGAAAAGGAAGAGATGTGCAACAGTATCTGAGCAGCACATTATCTTCAGCTTCTTTTACGATCTACAGACATATACAGAGACACAGGATGCTGCACAGACGGTCAGTTTGTACCTGTTCAGATATCGACAGTACCTGTGGGGTTCTGCCGTCATGTCACTTTGTTCCTTTGCACTGAAGCCCGGTCATTAGTTTATCAGTTTTCGTAGAATGCACTTTGAACGCTCCGATGAAGAACTGTGGAAAAATCCTGCTTCTGATGTATTTTCTGCTTTCATAACCGACAGAAAATCAAAAGAAGTCGACAACAAAAGAGTTCAGCCGCGGCTTTGCTGAGAGCCTTCTCTCGTCTCGGTGGTAGCTCTGCCAAGGCTTTCCTCTATAATTAAAAGTGAGGCAGTTCATTTAGAGAGTCCCTTTTTTTTTACAGGAGGTCTTTAATGCAACGCCATTAGGCTCCATCACCCACTCTGCACGTGGTAAATACTGTATGGCGCTGCTCGATGGCTCCTCTGGTGTGATTCATCATCCTTTAAAACGTCTCCTCTCTCCTCTCCTACGACAAACGGCTGCCTTCACCCTCATCACCTTCCCCGTCTCCTCGCTCCTCTGGCTTCCCTTGAACCTTCTGCAGCCCTCGTGAGTCACATTTCTCTCCTTTGTCTTGTGTATCACCTCCAACACACAGAGCGGATCAGTACTTGGCTGCTTCTACAGAACATCACAGGCACTTTGATTTTTCACACCTTGTGTCTGAGAAGCTGTCGACACGAGATAATATTGTGATGTATATTTCATGCTCATGCCTCACTTTATTCTGTTATCGAGTTTCTGTTGCCCTCAGGATGTTTGAGAAGCAGACGCTATCTGCTGCCCCCGATTTATCTCATTGGAGGTAACGGACATCTTTAAAGTACTACAAGTAAGGGATAATGCCTGACGAGGTGTCCATAATCAGGAATTAATGGACTCATTAATTCCTGATTATGGACACCTCGAAGGGCATTATCCTGCTTATACCATGGTCACTTGCCAAAGAAAAGAAATTAAGAACATTAATTTATATTTTCATGCATTTTACAATCAAAATATAAAGTTTTTCACAAGCCATAACTTAGTTTCCCTGGTAACGCCTGAAGGTTTGACTAATACCTGGAACAATCATTACTCTCCCGTCAGATTCTTCTGTAACGGAGACGTTGTTCACTCCTCCAGTAAATAGGACGGATCATAGATACGACTTGGCAACGGGAGATATTCTAGTCCGCTCAGCGATGAGCCAGAAAGCTAACGCTATGCTAGCAAGATTCAAAGTCAATAACATTGCGTACGGTTGACAAACAGTAAATATAATGTGACAGTATGTTTAACAACAAGACCAGCTAACTATCCAGTCATGTCATTGTCCCCAAATCAATATCAAGATTTTCACGGAACAAATGACCGGCCGTGTGTAACGTTACTGTGGCCGCAGCCTGAAGCAGAGAGCTGAACAGCCAACGGGATGAGAGATTATTCACGTATCAGTAAGTTTAGAGGGCAAGTGAACTTTCTGCAGCTTGTGTGTTACAGTCGCCACCCTGTGGTGTTCAGAGGATACTGAAGGACTGACGGACTGAACTCAGTGCTGGAAATAACATATTCAGACTTGATTTGCCAGCTAGCGCATTAATTTACAGCGGTGAACAGACAATTTGACTGGAACTACTTAGTAGGTGTCCATATATCAGGGGTTAATGGACACCCTGCAGCCAATCAGCATCGAGTATTCCCCCAGACCATGGTGTTTTTAACTGGTTCTGGAACAGTAGGAATTTAATACCGATGTCTTTATATGAGATACACAAGCAAAAGAGACCATCAGTGAGAATATTGGCTGTTTCTATAGTCATTGTTATTGCCTGTAACCAGGTCAGAATCTGAACATTGAGACCAGTCAGTCTGGTGGCATCTTCTACAGATACTTCTGTGAAACTAGAGGGCAGCAGAACAGCTGGATCATCATGTAACACTGGATTCCATCAGTCAACAAACAAGCTGTTCTCAGAGGAAAATAAGGTCCCAGAACACTGAAGCTAGAGGGTGGCAGGGTCCGCCACACAAAAACAAAGTATAAAAACAGTATAAATTTTGTTTTTGTCCTTTGAGATCAGTTTGTTTAGGCAGCAAGAAATCCGCCAACGATTTCTTCAGATCTACACGGTGAACTTAATATTTCAAGAAACACAGCAGCAGACTTTGAGTTTTAGAAAAGCTCACATGCTAATGTCCCACGGCCGACTTTATGACAGCTGGCGTGCCAGCAGTTCCTTCAACATCCCACCTGCCATGGAGTGACGCCAAGTCAAAGATCAGATTTCCACTGTGCCCCCGTGACTCCAAGAGAGAACCAGATTCAATTAAAGCCTAATTTTGTCCCTCTGAGGAGCCCCTAGCAGGTGTACAGCAGACGAGCGCTGGAGCCAGTTAATGTCACATATCACACACACACACACACACACACACACACACACACACACACACAGGAGTCACAGCTGAAGGTAAAAGTCATGGGTGTTAAAATTATTAAAGTTTGTTTGTGATAAGTGAAGGGCTCCTGAAATAAATGAGTTATAAAAAGTAAATTGACGAGCTGTTCTGAGATGAATGAATAAATAAATAAATAAAAGCATGTTCGATAAAACTCCGTCACGCCTCTTTGGGCAACACTTGAACCAAATCCGGTCACAGACAAAGTTGAACATGGCTGACAGTTAAGTGTGTTTCTGAGAGTTGTTCTGTGTCACGTTGGTCTTCTTCTCTTCTTTAAATGCACGAGAAGGAGACAGTGACAGATTACGAGTGAACGCATGGCTGCATGTTCTGCCCGGATGGGACAACTTTAAATGTCAGTTTGGATCAGCACCTTGGTGCCCTTTTTACTGAATGGCACACAGACGCACACTGCGGGGCATCGTGTTGTATACCAAAATATAGCTGTTATATATCTGTGCTCTGACTGAGACAGATTTAACAGATAATAAACTTGTGCAGGAAGCAGCAGCTTTAAGAGAATTTGTCTTTTTTTCTGGTGATATAGATTTTAAGAACAGATTTGAGACTAAAGACGAGTTAACTGTGGACGGCCAAAAACTGTATCCTCAATTAGAAAACAGCTTTAAGGTGTCAATGTTTGTGTTTAAACATTAATTTAAGATCAGTGTAGCAGTAAATCTGTTAATCCATCTAATCTGATGTACAAATAACAGAACACAAGCTTCTAAAGCTGTGTGGTTTTAGTGGTTCTGATCTGTAAACGGGTCAGCCTCACTGCAGTGATGAACGATGTTGTTCTTGTTGTTGTTCTGCACCTGTCAGTCAGCGATACTGAGAACAGGTGTGCATCATTAGCTCCTCTCAGCAGTGACTGATGCGGCTCCGTCAGGTCCAAACTGTTGGGCAGTACAAGACTTCCTGTTGAAGTTGGTGCACTCGTGTTGATCTGAAAGGTAAACTGTGATTCCAGCGGTAACCGAGAGATTAATGATTAACGCTCCACACACACACACACACACACACACACACACACACAACCTGTTAGTGTTGCAACACTGAGCCTGGAGGAAGAAAAGCAGCCTTATCACAGAGAAATGAAGTCGTCTGTCATTTCTTTTGAGAAATAACCCATATCAGTGTTTTATGTTTTGTTGCAAAATGACAGTTTGCTGAGCTGCATGAGGTAAAAACACTCGGCTGAGGTTAGAGGAAAGATTTTGTCAGTTAAAAGAAAACAACGTTGACTGTCAGACAGAAGTGAGGTGCACAAAGCAGCTTTCTGTGAGCTGAAGCCAATAACTGACTGAAACAGAACATTTCAGATTGAGACACAGAAGGACAAAACGTAGAAAATAAATGATCATTATACAAACTATTAGTTGTAACAGCCAAAGATCCACAGATGTGATGAGACACAAGATGATTGGTTGAGGTTAAAAAACATTAAATTAATTAAGAATGATCGATTTTGCCAACAAAGCTCATGTTCCCTGTGAGAACGGCCTCCAGGTTCACAGTTGTGTTCGTATCATTGGAGCACTCAGAGCTCGCTGGCTGAAGCTGCTGCTCGGGAGATGTTATCGCTCCGGGCATCCGAGGCAGACCTTCCAGTCAGGCTGCGTATACAGTTCTAACCTCAACCACAGCGCTAAGCTGAACCATCTATAACTATAAAACGTTTGATTTGTTGAGCTTGTCAGAGCCAAACACTGCCTGAGAGAAAGTACTGCCTGGAAAGCTCCGTTCAGGGAAGAGCAGCTACAACAACTGCACTTGTTGCTCGCTGCGGTAAATTAAGAAGAAGCTACGCACGAAACATGTTGACTGTTGCCAGCAGAGTGTGAGAGTGACTGACATGAATGTTAATGCAGCTTTTTAAAACAGAAAATGTTCAAGGACCGATTAATAACCACAAATCAAACACTTTATTAATTTTTATGGCAGTAGGTGTCACTGAAGTCACAGAACTGATCCATACTGGCAGGGACGACACTTCATACCTGGTGCGATTACATAAGGTATTTACCACGTAGGTATTAAAGCATGCTTCAGGCTTGTGTCTCCAAACACTCAATAAATACTCCACACACCCACACACACCTGTACGTCTGGCACACTCACATCCTGTTTTTTTCCTGTTTTCTCCTCAACACAAAACAATCCGGACAGTCATTGTTACAGCAGCTTTTTCCTCTCGGTACCCAGCTAGAAAAAATCCTCCCCCTTCCAAAATCTCATCTCTTTTCATTGCCTCCGAGCGCTGGCGCACAATGAACCTGAGCTGAAACCACACAGGAAGATCAGCAAGAGCTAATTCTGCCTCTGTATTGGACAACTCCATTAACCATAATCCCCTTTGCCTCACCAGAGGTGAATCCAACACACAGCTGCTATTGAGGAGGAATTAGACTTCACGTTGAGGGTTGGCAGCCAGATGTCACGCGGGGACAGGAAGTTGTTGGCGCTTTTTGAAAGAGGTGGAGAGGAAGGTGGAGGACATGAGGTGGATGCTGGCAGAAGCGAAACGATTCATGAATGTGACTTGAAATGAGGACCTTACGAGACGCATTCTTAAAGCTCAAATACTGAACTTATTCAGCCGTAGACGCTCAGGCACAGTCATCCTGATTCTTACAGAGTGTCAAGATGAACATGGAAAATTATGCATGAAAGCACGATGTCAGCTTAATATTCCACAAGGTGCTGTGAAGAGTATTTGAAGCTGAAGATGTCGCAGAAGGTTTGAACATTAAGAGAAAATTTAACAGCTATTTTTTGCTCAGATTGGAGGGATGTCACCGGCTTTCACGTCCTTAAGTCTCAAAGTTTCATTCATCTGAATTCATGTATGTAAATCTGTTCCCGGTAAACACAATAGGGGTTACGATCGTCTCGCAGTCATGTAATATACATATTTCTTGTGTAAAGCCCTTCAAATAAGTCAAGCCGTCTGGTTTTACAGCTTCCTTCAGTCGCCACAGGTTGCAGCTGAATGTTGTGCTGTAGCTCGGAGCAGACATCTGTTCCTCACTCAACTGAGCCAATTCAGACAGCGCTAAGACAATTCATCTGCTGGTGATTCATCATTATGTCTCCATAACAACCGTAGTATTTATGTAATACTGTAATTGTCAAATATTCAATATAAACAGGCTTTTATAATTTGGTCTTGATGCCTGAGCATATTTCTCAGTAAGTGGGACATCTTGCCTATATTTAACTTATCATTTTTTTCTTCTACAAATGGGTTCATCTGCTGAATCCTCGCCAGACGGTTCTCTCTGCAATCGCTTCTCATTCTGCCTGGTCCAAAAATTAACTCGGAGAACAATCCGTGTGGGTTCGACGATGTGAAAGTTGGCGTATAAGCTGATGGTTAAATACACCGTTAATTAACTCACCTCACTGCTTCATTATAACGGCTGCAAAACCACAACCACAGATTTCTTTGCTGATGTGATGTGCAGGTTGCAGGACGTATTTCAACCCAACTGCCCGAATAATTGATTTCTAATTACAATTCTGCAAAAGCTCTAAATCAAAAAACGTCTTTTTGCTACTTAACGTTTGTCTGGGTGAACAGACAAAACATCTGGAAATGTTTATATGTCTCGTGAAGAAGCTCCCAGTGTTGTCTCCACGTCCGCTGGTGTGATTTGATCTGCGGGCTGCAGTTTGGCAGTCTTCGTGCTAAAACGTGTTAGCAAACATTTGCTTTGCTGTCGTGTTTTTAGCCACCCAAACAAGCTAATGCTAACGTTGTCTGCTCTTGCTTGCAGCACAGCGACGACTCTTATCTCTTAACTTATTTAAAGGGACAGTGTGTAATATATCAAGTATTTAGCGCCATCTAGCTGTGAGGTTCTACACTGCAACACTCCTTTGCTCACCCCTCCTGTTCTGAAGACGTTGGAGATGTTCCGGAAGCTACGGTGGCCCTGACAGACAAGAAACTCATTTTCAAAATATGGACTCTTTCCCAACAGCGTAGAGTATTTCTACTGATTCAAGTAATGAGGTAAAGATGTAGTTAGTTATTGTTATTGTTAGTGACGAGCGCTTTCGCTGAGCTCCCTCTCAGTTCCGCAGTCAAGCTAGCTCTGAGCGAAAACACGTTTAACCTTAATACGAAGTACCACGTAGTGCTTTGTGTCCCTCTCGGCAGTCCGTAGTTTTTTTTAAACCGGAAAGACATGGCGGCCTCCACAGAGCTTGCCCGTGCTGTGTATATTCAGATAGGTAATTCTTTGCTCAGGACGATAAGTCAGATTGTTGGCAGAGGTAATTGTACACCAATGAGGACTCACTTATGAATGAAGATGTTGATTTGAGTTAATAAATTACTTAAATCGTTACACACTGTCCCTTTAAAAGGTGATTATAATGAGTCATACATCCATTTTTGCCTGTCATCAGCCTTAATCTGACACACTGGAACTTACATTTTTCCTTATTCTGAATAATCTAAAATTGGAGACACATTTAGGACTTTAGGTAAAATATTTTTCTCTTCCTCGTTTCTTACATTCATTTACTGACTCGTTCAGTGTTTGTCTGACTTTATTTCCTGTCTTTTGGTTTTACAGATAACGACGGTGACAGTATCAACAGCAGGGTGAGAGCTTTTCTTATACAGACATTATGCTGCATTATTGTCTGGTACTGAGGCTACTGTCAGTGGGGGAATTGATATCTCCGCCTCTCCATGATGGATTTTTCTCTGTATTGTTTCTGAAAGCTGGAACAAAGTGTTTAGACAAGAATAGGCTCTTCTTTGTCTTTAAGAATGTGACATCTGCTGTAGATGCTCTGAACATGAGTGATGAGACATTTCATTATCAAAAACCTTTAAACTTTTTTGTCGGTTTCTGTTTTGTTCCACTCTAAATGGCTATTGAGGTAATAAATACATCAATCTACTTGTCAAAAATACCGTTATTACACTTTAACAGAGGCGTATCGCTGTAACAGTCGTGGCACACATTGTGCTCGGTGCCAGAGTACAAAATGTCTGCGAGGAGACTCCGATTGTGCAGCTGCTGACAAAGCTCCACAATGAGTTAGATGAGGGGAAACCCACCGCCGCCTGATAACATGAGCCTGCAGAAAAGTCTCATTGGCGGCTTTCGACAAAAAGGCTGCATTGATTTGTGGAAGCAACCACACAGAGCCCAGCCCGCCCCGTCCTCCCCCGCGCTCCACAAACGACTTTATCTCCCGGTGAGTGCGAAAGCTGATTAAACATTTTCACCTGCGGCTCACCCTCTTCCCCTCCAAAAACAGAAAAAAAGGCTCATCTCAGCAGACAGGAGGGTAATTGAAGTTTCACCTCAGTTTCTTCCAGCGTGGAGTTTTACACGAGAATAAACTGGAGACAGAAGTTCATTGTCCCAGGGAGATCATATGTACGCCGTTCGACTCCTGATGATAAAAATAATGATGTGATGAAGTCAGTTCAGTTTTATTTATACAACTAATGTCACAAGTCACCTTGAGGGCTTTACAATCTATACAGCAACACAACCTCCTGTCCTCAGACCCGCAGTTTGTATGAGGAAGAAAAAATACTCCACTAAAAAATAAAAGAAGCAGGGAACAAAATGGAAGAAGCTGATATGTTTCTGTGTTCAGCTACACAGAGACGACATCTTGTCAAAGTGCAAAATGGGTTGAAGGATTTGATGCTTCAGAACGAACTCCTCAAGGACTCAATCACACTGCAATCCTACAAAATATGCCATTACCAGCCGGTCCTCCTGGACAAAATGGTATCATATGTTGTCAGTGAAAGCAGCTTTTTATGACCCATATTTATGTTCATCATCAGGTGGCGACCTCGAGTGTCTGAAGTAATTATCGCATGAGTGAAGGAGGAAGTAAGATTGAAATATAAGAGCAACAGAGTTCACCAAACAAACCAAATATTGTTCTCCGTGCTCGCTGTCCACATTTTTAACAGACAGAGCAAATTAATGATTAAAATGAATTTTGGCAAAAAACGTCTCAATCTTTTTCTTTTGTTATATATCTGTTTGATTTGATGCCTCACAGCGAGCAGAACCACTTTGTGCATGTCCAAAAAGTTATTAACATTATAATTATAAAAAGGGAGTCTGAGGATATTTCTGTTTTTGTTCAGTGGATCAGTTGAAGCGGACGGTGTGTTCACAAACACCTACTGCTGATCCTAAAACTCCATGACAGCCAAAGCCATGAAGTCGACCTCATGTTAGCAAGACTACAGTCTATAATGTTATAACAACATGATCTCCCTTCCTTAATATTCTCCTGAGAGTTAGTTTGGAAAAAGAAGTCACACTTTTCTCTCCTCATGCTGCGATGACGCACCAAATCTTTAGCTTTGCAGGCGAATGTGAAAATGACATTCAGGATTTACATCGACACTCAGAATAAACTTGTCAAAGAGCACAGACAGCAGAGTTTTCACTGAATTTATTGGCCAAACATGATTAAAATGAATGATTTCGTCCCTGTTCCACACTCTGAGGCGGAGGATGGCGGTCACGCTTCCATAACGCTCGCTGGATGTGTTGTGAATGCTGATCGGGCTGGAAATTGTGCCGCCGGTCTGTATGTTGCTGCACACGGTGGCACAGAAAACACTCACACAATGGCTGAACTAATCCTGAACCTCGTCACTTAACTGCCAGTGTCGGCCCAGATGACTCAGTACCTTTTACTCCACTGAAATGAAAAACGTAAGAAATATAGTTTGGTTTCTAACGGACAGAGCGTTTCTTTTATCGTAAACAAAAACTAAACGTTCTGATCCTGAAGAATCATTGTTGATACTCTTTATGGTCAGCATTCTTCAGCCTGCTGTAATTACCGTTATATACTGTAGTATTCATTGTTAGTGGCAGGGTCCGCCATTCCAGCCCTGGATTCAAATTGCCTACAAGCGCACGAGGAGCTCACTGGAAACGATGCGTGCCGCTGTGCTTAATTTCATCCGGATGATGTCAGACTCTGTTTACTGTCAGCTGCTAATGTAAACGTACGTACGTTCTGCTGCTGCTCTCTATTAAAAAGCAATCAGTCAGCTGAAGTGTCTGCGAGATAAGACAATGGTCATTCTTCTCTTTTTTGTTTGCTTGCTGAAGAGTTTTTCCTTTCTTGTGCATGGAAATGATCTTGAAAATTAAAAAAAAAGGTCCACGTCCGCACCAACAGGAGCTCGTCTGTAGTCCTGACTTTAATTCTGTGACTTTGTGACATCACACCACATCACTGTGTCACACATTTGCATAATGTATGCCCAGCAGCTCGTTTGGCACGCAGGAATTGATTGTGCACAGCTGCTCTGTTGTTGTTCAGTGTTGCATCAGACGTGTGTGAGCCGACCAATCAGAGGAGATCTTGGATTCTGAACAAAGCATGTAAACTCATTCTAGTAACCCAAAACAAAATTACTAATGTGAAAATGTGCATAATATGTCTCCTTTAATGTTGTGAAATGATTTGAGCACATCAAATCCAGCTCCTCATTTATTTCTCTGTTCAACTTCCAGTGTTTTAAAAGTCCTAAAATCATCTGAGGTGCACTTTGTAGCAACAAGAGCTACTCGGGAACATAAAGTCTCATCCTCATCTTCGGAAACAAGAGCTCCAGGTCCATAATCTAGATTTTAAAGGTGTTTCAGAGCAGATAGATGTAACTAGTTTTATGGATAATCTAGTGTCAGGCCTACTTTTTTACTTAATATCACAGAAATAGTTAATCACATGATAATATCGTACATACACAGCAATATTTTAGAATGAAAAAAAGTTAATTATTTCATTTTTTTCTGGCACCTGTGCCGACGTTATTGTAAATGTGTAATTCATAACCTGAGGCCAGAGTTCACACCAAGGTGAGCTGAGAGGAGCTCTGATCAATTTTAGGATGTGTGTGAGAGAAAAAAAGTATTTAAATATGAAAATTATGCTTTTTGTTAATGAGTTCAGCGGAATGCTGATAAACTCCTGCGGCTATCTCACCTCTGCTCCCATTTCAGTCAATGTCAACCCCCTCCTCCAGCACATCTGCTCCAGCACCTCTCATCTCACCCAGTAATATCCACCGCCGACGTGCATCGCCAGAACAGATGGTGTGTTCACGCTCACACACACACACACACACACACACACACACACACACAGGCTGGATACACACACCTTGTTTGCTTTCTCTTTTAAAGTGGTGGAAGTCAGGTGAGATGGAGCCGGACGATGGTGAACCAGACAAATAGTGTTGCAGGGTGAGATTAATCAGCACACAGCGTCGGGCTGCAGGTTACACACGGAGGCCATTTTGAATGCCTGATTAGGTTTGATGTGTGAACTGACGGCTACGCTCGGACGTCCGGTTCCATTAGAAGAGATGTTTACGAGGCGACAGCAACAGTTCAAGGGCAGAAGCTAAATACAACGGCTGCAATGTGTGAAGTCGCTCAGATGGATGAATTGTGTCTGTGCAGCTGATGATCAGGCAGAGTTACATCACACAGTCTTTCTATCAGCACACAGGTCTTGTTGCTGGATGTGCATGCAGCTACAAACAACCCACAGATATCACATGTTAGATCTGCTTTATAGGAAAAAAAAACAGAAATGACCATTCTGAATTAATTTGTGTCTGATGATCTTGACTGAAGTGACGTCATGGGGAGGCTGGAGGGATTTTCTGTACTAGCTCCACCAAATTTGTAGGCGTCATTTGTATCATATCCACATTTGATGCTGACAGCACATGTGTATGATCTGACTGTCAGGTTGGGAGGGATGACAGGAAGGTCATGAAACACAGGAAATACATCTGTTGATTCTGTTGGTGAGCATTTTGATGAGATTATAGACCAACAGGGAATTTTACACCTGATCAAGAGCCGTTTGTTCACAATCAGGCAAAACTTAGAAGAAAAATGTGGTTTGTTTACAACCAAACTAAATTAGATTAAAACATTTAATCAAACCAAAATGTAATAACACATACTTCACTGCTGTCCCATCCAAATCTGAACACAAACATTAGAAGGTGTCGGAGCACACTCAACACATCTGTGGGCTCTTCAGTCCAAAACACACACGACGCACTGAGACTCAATCATGGTCAAACAGGTAAGTGACTGAATGAGGGTACTGGTGGTGGTGTATGCAGATGGAGAGTGGGTGGAGGGTGATTTATAGTGATGGGTGGGGCAGTTTGCTGCTATAGGAGCAGGTGTGCAGCCTCACTGAGGCGATGCATTAATGTTGAATGGAGAAACAGATGATGAAATATACATCACACTGTGATTGCTCTCCGCTCAGAGAGTGTGTGTGTGTTGAGTGTGTGTGTGTGTTGAGTGTGTGTGGGCGGAGATTATTTTTTGTATCTATAACGACACCAGATAATCTTTGGTTTATTCAATAAATCTGTCATCTGTCTGTCGTTATGACGTCTATACGTGCATACATCTCGACTTCACGTATTCAGCAGTTATCTGATCATTCAGGAACATTTTGCAACTACGCCTGATTTTCATATATGAGTCAGATGTGTTAAACTGTATTAAACTCCACAAGCTTGCCTCCCACTTCCTCACCAGGAGGGCGCCGCGCTTTCTGCATCGACTCCGAACATCACCAGACAGGAATGATGAGGAATCGACACATTTTGATATAAAAGAACACTGAGCTTCTAAATCTGGGCCATTATCTGCTCCATCCTTCAAATGTATAATTAACAACATAAGGTAGATGTTCCTGTCTTTGCCTATAAATACTAAATATATAAGATGCTCAGAGAACACGAGGTAAAGGAACCGTGAGTGCCTCGCTGTAGCTCACAATGCAACTGGCATTCTGAAGATAAAAACCCCTTCACGGTTGCTCCTCTCCAATTAGCCGAGTAGCTTTATGCAGCGTGACATGCAGAGTACAGTAGGCGAAGGAATCCCAGACAGCTGGAAGCATCTCTAAACATACCTCCAGTATGTGAAGCAAAGCTGAGCGAACAGCAGAGACATCTGGCTCCCTCCGTCTCTGAGTCTCTGTTGCTTCCTGTGCCGCTCTCTCTGTCTTTATCTCTGTCTCCTTCATTATCAAAATGTTGATTTATGTTTCTCCGCCTCTCTACTTACATATTTTAATTAGTAATTTGAAAAGTTCTCCTCCTTTTAATCATACAAATCACTGGGTTGGGTTTCGAGTTGTGACCTGCATCAGGTAACCAGAGACTCGCCCTGCTGATGTCATGTGTGACCTCTTTGTCTTTCACTGCTTTGTTCTCTTTTTTATCACCTCCTCTCTCTCCGTGTTACTGTTTTCCCCTCGCCCTGTTTTCCCAGTGCCTTCCCCCCACTTTTTATTTTTTATTTTCATGGACGCCTGGACGAACCTAAAACCCGAGGCAGGCAGGCAGAGCAGCTCGACCGTGGAACCGCTCGGCGGAGGAAGGAAACTGCAAAGCTGCACTAATAACGTCCCCCTGAATATTTTAGACACAATTTATTTTTAATCCGCCGGCTGGAAATCAGAGTGATTCAGTTCCATATTGTGGCCCCTCTGGGTGTTTCGTTGCTCATACTTTTTTAATGACCACACTTCTGTCCATCCAGAGGGAGGGAGGGAGCCGGGAATACTGGCCTATAGCTCTGAAGGTAAAGGACGGGAAGAGTCGGCCTGGAGTTTGATCTCAACATTAGATTAAGACATTTGGAAAGAAAGCTACGGAAGCCCTAAACGGCCATGCATTCATATATTTTATTTCCTCCGTTTTCCCGTGATAACGAGTTAATTTCCTCAGTTTTCCCGAAATAACAGCATCAAATCATGCAGGCACACTTCAAACACGCACACACACGATTCACAGGAACACAGATGTTCACAGCGAGACGCTTTCAAAATAAAAGTCCCGCATTTAGTGTCTAATATAATTAATGAAATAATAACCTGGCTTCAAGGAATATCAGTTAACTAAATGAAAACAAGATGTTCTTATTAACAATTCACATTAAAGGTCATTTACAGTCGTTACACTGACTGACTCATTCACACACACACACACACACACACACACACACACCTTATTATATCGTTATCTCGGGAAAACAAAGTTTCGTTATCTCGAGATCTCGAGAAAATTATCTTGTAAAATGTTTGAATGCATGGCCGTTTAGGGCTTCCGTAGAAAGCTCCACCTGTCCCTCTAAAATTATTGACTGAAGTAATCGTTAAGAAATAAAGGGTCCATTTTTTAATAATTGCACAGTAGGTAATAAATAAGGATATAATTAGAAAAGCAACATCTCATTTTCAAGAGAGACGGTTGCTTTTTTATTTCCATACACAATGAAATTCAATGTTTATAGCTGCACATTTTCTACAAAGGCTTCTGCAGATTACGTCAAATTACATCAGAATCACAGCTCAGGAGTATCTGTGTGGCCTGCAGGTCAAAGACGCATCCCGTGTGATGACATCAGCCTCGGTCTGAGGTTTGAGTCCAGCAGGAACATGCTGTTTCCTATATGTTTTCTCCTCTAGAACACGAGGGAGAACAACAGAGCGATGTCCACGTACATATATAAAAAGGTATGTAGGTTGTGCTGAGAGAGCACGCCGCTGTTCTCTCTCGCTTCAGACTGCATCATTCATCGCCGAGCCTCACAAAGCACTCTCATTGTATTCGTTAAAGTTTAATTGAGGAAACACGAGTGCTGTTCTGCGTCTACGCGTGGCTGTTTTTGGCCTCATACGTGACTCACGCCTCATTTAAGACTCATTCTGATTGGCACCTGGCGTCAGAGCTCCCTAACACGTTGTATTATATTTCCTGTGTTAAGGAGCGCGCTCAGTGTTTCATAAGGGCCATTATCAAAGATTGTATTACTAAATTAGGACCTTCGGGACCTGCTTCCCCCCGCAGAAGCGGCTCTGATGCTGTCCCACGGGAAATGAAGAAATAGGCAAGAGACAGATTGACAAAAGAGACCATTGAATCAGAGCTGGAGGACGGAATTAAATATCCCACTCTGCCACCGAGATCATCTTAATATGTATTCAATATTATTGCAATGTGCATGCAGGAGCTTGGAGTCTGTGCTGCACACACACAACTGTACCAAGAGACACCTATCAAACTTGAACTCTCAATTATCTATAATTGACCCTCCCCGACTCACCAGGGTCACTAATGATGTACATTTTCTTCTTGTAACCTAAATCTGTGACATAAGTCAAGAGGCTCGCGGTCGAGAGAACATGAACAGACATATCAAGGACAGTCGGGTAGTTGCCCCTCAGGAGCAACGTGTCACATGATGCAGTTTGAATGCAATTATTTGAATTGACCCTGCGAGGAGACGCTGCTCCGCGCTGACACTGATGTCACACTTAGTACGATGAAATACAATTGGAATATATGAAAAGAAAACATCCTGGTTTATGGTCGTCATGTTGTTTTGTAGTGTTGTATTCTACAAAGCCTCACATGACCGGATGTGTTGGGTTATAACTTTATATCTTTGTTACGAATGTAAGAATGAAAAGAGATTTCTTGTGGCTTGATTAACAACCAAGGTTTTTATTTATGCAAATCAAAACATTTTTATTAATCGAGGGCCGGCGCTAATCAGAGTCTAAACTGATGAGATCTCAGTTATAATGAACAAAGAGCCCTTATGGACTGAGGACAAAGGAAGAGGAGGCAAACTGAAAACAAAGATAACAAAGAAACAGCTGGATGGAATCTTTTCTCTGAGGTGTCTTTACTCCCAAAACCAGATCAGCTAATGGTGCCAAGACGGCAGTTTTTTTAATTTTGCAGTTCATGTATGGGTGATATGTTTAATATGTTTAATCAGTCATTTAGAATATGGTTAGGCCGCCTTTTCTTAATTAGTTCATGCCAATGTGATTTTAAAAAAACCTGTTGAAGAACCCGACGGTGTGCTTTTCCAAATATGGTCACTTCTGGCTCCAAAAAACCAAGATGGCGCCGGCTGTAATGTGATGTCCACAAACCAACGGGTGACGTCACGGTTTATAATCCGTAAGGTCAATTCAATGACATCCTTGACGTGTACGCACCAAAGTAATTAATGTAATAAAACCATCAAATTGATATTATTAACAGTCAGGCTTCACTTTGTCCTCACAGCACCTCCCTCACGATGTGTGACCTACAAAATGATCCGAGTAACTGTAACCACGCAGTGATCGGGACTTCCAGATCTCTAACGGCCTCGGGGCTGTGTGGGCAGACTGCTCACCGACCCTCCCCCTTCTCTGGATATCAGCTCTTCTTTATCCACGTCTTATTCTGAACTCACACTGCAAGCTTTCCACTCAGTACGGTGGAATGTTGTTTCTGGAAATGTGTCGACATTATGTAGTAATTGCTGTAAGAGCGGCTGTTTGCAGGAAAGTGTTCTCATCTCTCAGACATTACAAGCAATCAGACGCTGCGAGGACTTCACATGTTCGAACGAATAACAAATAAAAAGCGGAAGTGTTATTTTTTTTATCATCATGTAAGACGAGAGTGTGACAGTTAATAGAAGAGGTTTCGTGTTTGAGTGTGAAGTTTGTATGAGTGGGTGTTGATTGAAACCTTTTTACATTTGTTCAGTTTCATCAATCCTGAGTGTGGAGGGCGGATTTATAATCAGGAGCCTCTGATCAAATTCATTTCATATCTGAGCAGACTGGAGATCTTTTCTTTGCTACAGCTTAAGGTCTGACAGCCTCATCAGAATTTTCGTTCCACATTCATATGTTAACATTAGTTAATATATAGTTGTGTTGCAAAGGTGATATTTCAGAGGTCCAGCTGTAATAAATGGACCCGCATTCGAAATGGAAGCTGCCGTCAAAGTTCACGACCAATTTTGAAAATGAACCCGTTTATCCTTCAATACTGGGACACCTGAATGTGTCTTTAATTAAGTGACAGCCTCATTCCTCTTTAAAGGAACCTGAAAGCAGAGATCCATTCACTGGCTCACTGTCAATAGAGACACTTTGTTTGATTTGGTAACAGAAGTCTCATCATTCATGTCTAAAAGTAGGATGAAATATTGGCTGTAAGCATCCCTGATCCATTTGTTTTGACGTGTTTTGAGTTATTGATTCCTCTCTACCCATTTCCTAAACAATATTTAAACCAGTCCGTGTCCTTCAATGACCCCACTGACACCTGATATCACATCTCATTATCAGAATTAGTTCTGTCTGAAAACAGAAAATGGACACGGAGAGGATTACGACACAGACTGATTATGGACGGGTCAAAAATGTGGTCGTTTAGTTTTATCATTATAAAGTTAGTGACGTGTGAAGGGTTTCAATTATTGTTGAATAATGATTAGAAACTAAAGTGTTCAGGACGATCAGATGATTTTCTAAATGTATTACTTCCGTGATAATTTTCCTGATGAAAGCATTTCATAAATTTGATGTTTAAATTCAAAAGGAATGTCAAATGTGCACGAGACGAGCAGGACAGCCTCTACGTGCCCTGAGGCAGGTAGTTCAATCAGATTTCACCGTGTTCGGTCTTTAATTAGCTGACTGAATATTTTAAATCAACTTTCTATAATGTTTATGCACGATATAAAATGATATACATTATCCTGTCAGCGTTTTGAGGCACCGTCACGCAGAGTTCAGGGAACAACACTGATGTGAAAAGCATTTATTCAGCAGGAGAATGATTTTATTCTCTTGGGCTGAATTATTAACACACAACTACAACAGATATTTTTAGTTTGGACCACAGTTTACAATATTAATATCATTTACCATACCTGCCCATCACCTTGCAAAACACTGGAACTTAATTGAAAACAAGAGAATTGCAGCATTAAGCAAATTTGCCAACAAAGCGACGGTGACTCCCCTGTGCAGCGAGGCCGACGCAGGCTGGTCAGGTTTAAATCTTACAGCAACACACTCGCATATAAAACCAAGAGGAGACTGTAGAACGTGTAATAAGATGGCAGTATTTTCCTTTTTATGTCCCGACGTTAACAGCAGTTTAAAACACTCCCTGAATGCATTGTAACGTTAAAATGTTCTCACAGTTGGCACACGATCTTCTTCTTCTGTGTCACTGATAGATATTAATAACTATGTGGGACGAGGATTTATGATAGATATGTGATTAATGATGTAATTATAATCACTAGAATAGCGTCACTTATTTGTTTCATGATTCTTTTGAGGCTCAACAATTGATGTTAAAAAATAAATGTTACTAAAACTATGAAATGAAATGAAAGAGTTCTCTCGTTCCCCCGTGAGATTCTGTCTTCTACTTAGCCAAAGAAAGGAAAGAATGAAAAACATGTCTTGCACTTTTTCAATTTCAGCAATTAAATAATGCAGCAGAGTGATTCCCATCTGAAATATGAGGAGGGCACGTCCTGGACTCCAAGTCACTGATGTGCATCTCCGTCTCTGCCTGAACCTCACTGAGGGTTTCCATGAGAGGGCCTCTCTTCCCCTGAATGCTGCGGGCAATCTCTGCTCATCCAACCACATAATGACAGAAGTGTTTGCACAGACTACCAGGGATCTATGGCAGATGGAACCAAAACTAAAAAAATGTAAATGATGCAAAAGATGGTAATGTGTGTGCTTCCCCACGGGGCTGCTGGTGTTGAATTTCATATTTAGCAGAATAATGACAGGTACTCATTAGAAGGGAAGTGTCTTTTGGAGACAGACTTCACATGGAGAGTCTGTGGGCTGAAGTTTTTCATGGTTTAAAAATGTATTCAACAAAGAGTAATTATACTGTCTGTATAGGCTTGTCTGGGCTCCATGGTGTAACAAAAGTGTCAGGACTCAAAAGCAGAACTCAGACTCGGGATCAGTTGCAGGGTTTACGTTAAGGTGATGAGAGGTGATCAGGTAATGGATGGCATGTGGACCTGGAGCACAGGAAGTAATCGGTTCAGACTAGCATATCCATCGAGTGTGCACTTAACAGGCTTAACAGGCTATTGTAAGGCTCATGGCTCATGACAGGCTGTAACATGGACATGTACATTATGAACAGAAACACGAAAATGCTGGATTACGTTTCCGTCTCTGCCATTGAGGGAGTAAGTGCACGCTCGACGGATTGACTAGTTTGGTCTAGTTACCAGAAGACACGGATGTCAACAAACAGGTAAGTAGCTGCTTGCACAAACACACTGTTTTAACTACTTTTTTATTCATTTTGAGTCATACACGCTACAGTGCTGTGTGCTAAGGTGTCTTCTGTTGTTGCATAACTTTTGGTGTGAGATGTGGAGCATGTTAAGACGCTTAAAACACAGTGTAAAGTTCTGACCCCATGCTGTTAGCGTTCAATGCTAAATCTCCGTTCACGGAGCTCTGTAATGGTTGGACCAAATGTGTTCGCGTCTTCGGTACTGGCAAGTCAAGGGTAGCTTGAGCAATGAAGCTGCATGTTTAAATCGACCGAAGTTCTCCTTTAACATCTGATGCACGTAGATGTACTGAGCGATCTGGTGACAAGTGACTGAAGAACTGGACTTTCAACACCGCAGGATGACGAGCTGATGAGGAAAAGGTGAGCTGATGCCGTCAGGACGGGAGCAGAGTGGACCAGGTGAGATGAGTTGGATAACCACGCCCAGAGACAAACAGAGGAAAGACAAGGGAAAGAGGAAAACAAAACTGGAGGGATGTACGACCATTCTTCAAAAAGATATTCCTTCATTTGGTGTTTTGGTGATGGTGGTAGAGATGGCTGTCTAGCACAGCAGTCTGAAATCTCCCACAGGTGTTTAACTGATAGATCGTGACTTTGAGTGTGAAGACTGTAGTTCTGTACACGAATCACATCATTTTCATTCTCACTAAATCATTCAGTGTCCTCCGGATTGGACATTGCCAACCTGGAGAAGACAGCTGCCCTCAGGATGAAACTGATTGGGTGCAGGATAGAGGTGATCACTCAGCAACAACTTTTTATTGATTAGCAGCGACCCGTCCCTCTGGAGAGAAATGTGGATCCAAACCAGGCCAGCAACAATGACCCTGCACAGCGTAACAGAGCCGCCGTTTGTTAGGTTTTTAAGGTTATTTATTCATGCTTTTACTATATTTTGTCCACCGACTGCACATCCATGAGCTAAAGTTAGCGTACTACATAGCCGATCCTGTCCCATCCTGTCGAGTAATACCACTTTAAACTCTCAGCCCAGACCACTTTACTGAGCAGCAGTGTTGTGTGTAACGTGTTACATAAGCAACTAAATCTTCATTTTCTCCAGGTATCTAAACAAGAGTGGAAGTTGGAACAAACTTGTGGCTTTTGTGTTCACCTACATGCCCATAAGATGCATTGAGGCTATGCTATTTGGTATTAATGTCTATATTGTTGTTTTCTTGTCAAGTGCTCTGTTTGAGGCATTTTGTAATGTAATGTAATGTAATGTACTTTATTTATACAGCCCTTTACAACAATCCTTTTGGTGTACCAAAGTGCTTTACAGCAGGTAATAAGTAAAAAGAATAAATAAAAAACAATTAAAACAATAAAAACAGTGAAAGCAATAAAATATAGCAATAATAAAAGCACAAAAGAAATACCTGTTATGTCCTCCATAGTAGAACTTTCGGCAATGGGATGTGGTTCTTCCCAAAGTCGAGCACAAAAGTATCGTAAAAGTAACGAGTAGCCTAACGTAAATAAGTTACTTTCCATGGAGGGTAACTAAGTAAAGTAAGGGATTACTATTTTAAGTAGTAACGAGTAACGAGCAAACACTACTTTTTAAAAGTAACTTCCCCAACACTGCTTAGCAGCTAACTGTGCTAACTAGCAAACAGCAGCTACAGTGAGCAGCAGTGAGTGGTTACTCTGGTTGTTGTTTGGCGTGTGAATTTGACTCGTTGACAATTTTTACATGTTGCACCTCTAATGGACCCAACAGCTCCTGACAAACCACAGAGGGGTGGTAGTTTCATTCCTTTCTGATTCCTACACATTGTGATCTCAAGCTTCTTCCACTGCACATCTTCAGATTCCTGCTCAGCATCACAGTCATCAAATAATTACACAAAGCAACTCTTCTGTTGTCGCTCTGCATCACAAAGTTAATGAAAGAAGGTATAGATCTTTCACTGCAGAACATGACCTGATAACATCTGCTGTTGCCATCAGCTTCAATCACTTTCTACTTTAATATAAAGATAAGAACATCCTTTATTGATTCCCCCAAAAAGGGACATTCAGGTGTTACAGCAGCACAAGGACAGGCACAGTGCAGATAAATGGAGAAATTAAAGTTCATAAAATGACAGAAGAATAGAAGAATAGCAACAATTTCACTCAAACAGCAACATTAGCAGTTGTATATGTGTTATAGTTCGTGTGTTGATGTGTTGGTACAGTGAAAGGTTTATTATTCATGCATTACTCTTCCAGAATCTGAAGAAATATCATGATATGTCTGCGTGGTTGTTGTCGCTCGGTGGCAGAGTATATAAGGAGACATGGACAGAGATGGAGGGGAGAGAGAAAAATCTAACGCTGAGATAATAGAAGTGCTGGGCGAGATCAGGAATAAAGCGGTGGGTGGGGGTTGGCGTGGGTTTCCATTTAGAAACAGAAAACTGCTGAGGAGCACCTGTCGTCACAATCTGTCCACCTCCACAGTGCAGCTCTGCAAGTCTGCACAGACAGAGGCAGCTTCTAATCACTGGCTGTGGTATCCGGCTGAAATGTTTGACGTCGATCTGTTTCCCTGCTTCTCTGTATCTCAGAACAACTGGGTCTCATCTTCATCTGTCTTTAAAGCATCTATTCAGTGCATGCTTTGTTTTCTTGTGTAACACAGCATGGCATTGTTTCATGCTTTCGGCACTCCAACAACGTACAGCCACTCTTACGTGTCGTTTTCAAGGACATGGTCGGTCGCATCGTACCAGGTCATCCATTTATTACACCTGTGCTTCCTGCCCAGGGTACCACTGTACGAGTGTCATCAGCATTGTCTTCGATAAAGGAGATAGATGGAGTTTATCTGGAGCTATAAGCGTAAACATAATATTGATGGGAGTTGCGAGTTGCCCCAGGGTCTCCTGGTTAATAGGTTCTGACACCTTGGCATGGGTTTGATAGATCAGGGGCCAAATGGACGACTGCTGCAGGCATGGAAAGCCTTATTACAGGCTGACAGAGGAGCATAGCGGCTGAGATCCATCACCCTCTGGGGAATCGAGTGCGTGTGTGTTTGTGGATTTGGAGAGGGCGGTGTGTGCGAGGGGGGACATCCCTGGCAGACGGAAATCTACTGAGTGCCAGGTTTCACACAAGGTGGGGCTGTGCTGCCTTCTGGTCTACCTTGAATATGCAAATCGGGCGTTTGTACGTCTGTCACAAGGAAGCTTCAAAGTTGAACCCTCAGGGAACGCAGCTCATAGGTATTTCAGTGTTCTCTGTATGGACTGGAGATGGATCTGTGTAGGTGTGGCAACGCAGCGGCTGAAATAAATTGTTAGCATTAACGATTTAACCTTTCTTAACATAATAAATCTCGAGGGAAAAATTAGAAACCGATGAAGAATTTCTTCCGTCACTGTAGTTCGATTAATTTTGCTCAGACAAAAGGAAAAAAACAAAAACATGTTGCCTTTCAGTTCTGGTTTGGTTCTTGTCCTCACTGACTAATCACAAACAATCCAAGAGGCGTCAGCATGAAGTTATGTGGGCCGACAGGTAAAACATTGATTGGATAGCTTCAGCGTTATTCATCACCAGCACTCAGTGGTTCAGCCTGGAGAAATCAAATACTGATGAATCATAACTGCTGTTCTTTCCTTCATTTTACTTCACTTGAGTTTGAAGAAGAAAAAACTCATTATTAAGGAATTATGAGCGTAATCGACTGAGACTGCAACTGGACCTCTTATGTCATGAATTCGAAATAAGTGTGTAAAGAACTGGGAGCTGGCAAAATCCACAGACACAAGCATGAAACACTTTTGTTTTAACCTCATTTCACTGTCTGATCCAATCAAATCTCTGCACCGTGGTTACCAAACGATCTTGCATAATTAATAGTATAATGGCCGGTAGGTTAATAATAGATTGCCTATAGAGGTCACTTCAGTTCACAAGAGAATTCAAATGTAGTTTAGATTTTTGGAATTCATCCTCAAATGACATCTCCTTCCATAAAATCCTGCAGTTAATCTGATTTATACGCCACAAATGAACCAACACCAGACTTCACTTGACAGACTAAATTCCATGACATGATTTGATCAAACTTTATTGTCATTGCGCACTGATTATTGAGACAATGAAATGTAGTTTCACATCCAACCAGAAGTGCAAAAAGCAGAGTGTGGAATATAACGAGTCAGACAGTCTGTCCTCATCATTGAAATAATCATATAGGTCGACTGTGCAAGCAGCTTATTACGTCCTATATTTATGTTTGTTAGGTGGACATGATAATAATTACAGCAACAAGGGAGGAAGTCAGGTAATGGCTTCTACGAAGAGACAAAGTTGGCGAGGAGGTCAGTGTGGAGGTCACAGGAAACAGCTGTTAGTGTCCCGCGTTTAACCAAAAGTCAGCTGTGAGGGGTTTTTTGTGCTTAGTCATGTAGTCACTTAAGTTACATACAAAACTTACGTAAATTACTTATTTGAACCCAAACCAGGATCTTCTCCTAAACCTAACAGAGTAATGTTGTTGCCTAAACTTAACCAAATTACAACTGCACGTTATTTATATGTAATTTTGTAAATCAATGACAATCAACCCTTCTCAGTCGTTAAGGGGAGAGGACGTACGTACTTGTTCTGTACATCAGCACTCATGGTGACCAAACATTCATCCAAAGAACCTTAGAAATTAATCGTGCAGAGGAAACCTTCTCTTGCTTTCTGCTGCGAACACAGCAGGCATGCATTCATAACAGGCTTAACTCAACACCAAAACTTTAACATGCAGAACAAGAATGCCCTTATCAATAAATTAAGATACAGCGTGTCGGGCCATGGTCTAGTTCAGAGTGGAGATGTGCTAACAGAGCATTCCTGGGATAAAGATGAAGCTATGTTGGTTAACATCATGAGAGACCATCCTGTGGTCCAAATGTTACAAACCTAGTCTCTGCAATAGCCAAGGTTTGGAAACAAAATTGGTAGCTTTTAGCAGAGGAGACCCGTTTACTTAATTGTCAGCTCAGCTGTCAATTTAAAGACAGTGAAAGCAACAGAAACACTCACAATCAAAGCTTCTATGCCCATCCTGTGGCCTGCGACAGCCAATGGGTGATCTCATAGATATTTCAGGATATCTACTCCTTGCTCCGCCCCTTCTCTCCTGAGCAACTTATACTTATTGATTGAAACACGATTGAGATGATTACAAATCTGGAAATATACAAGTTAAATGAATTATCTTGGAATTCATGCAAGTTTGTATCAGCCAGAATCAGTTGTGGTGGTCTGAACTGTGATGTTCTCACTCACATTTGACTTTTATACATGTTAATGCATTTGAACTGTTACCTTAGGACAAACAAACTACACAGTCAGTGACTATGCACCTTTCAATTGAACTGAAGTGAATTGAATCAGCAAAGAGATTTGTGATCTGCACCTGTTCTTCTCTCTGTATGAAGGGCACAGCGACGCTCGTTTGCTGTTTCGACTGTCCTTCAGACTTCACAGACAGTAAAATGATGTAATCTGACTGCACACTGATCAAGGCCCGTCCCGGCTTGGATGACACAGCTGAGTTCTGCCTCACGTTACCAGGCACTGATCACGCTGAACAGGATCACAGACCAGCCATTAATTATGTATCCGGGTGCTCTTCCACATTTTGCCCAACTGTGCCAGGATTCTGTTGCTGCTCATCAAAAGTCAAACCCACGTGCACTTGTGTTTGTTACTGCACCTCCCCCCTCCCCCCCATGGACAAAAAAAAAAGGGAACAATATAATACCTTAGCAGGATATTCCCCCTGGCTTCCCAGTCAGTGACAGTGCCAAAAACTGGGCTGACAGACCTCCCAGCACCCTCAGCTGTTCAGTTGCACCTTTTCCAATCCACTTTTTCCAAGACTGCTGCCTCTGTCATGGGAAATGTAAAACCTTATGAGAAAAGTGGGTTTTCAACATGTTTGGTTAGAAATCCTCATCCTGCAGAACAATCAGTATTTTCATATATATCCAAAAAGGTGTTATTTTTTAGTTTCATTCCCAGCTTGTCAAAAACTGATGCTTTGGGATTGTAGGACGGGTCGGGCGCCATCCCAAAGCGTCAGTGTTTGACGAGTTGGGAATTAAACTAAAAAATACATTTTTCTAACAACTAGCACCTTTTAGGCGAAAGAGAACATCGGTGAGATTGCATCTGATGCTGCAGCTTCTGCTGTCTGCTCTCATTGTGGTAGTGAAAAATACATTCTGGGCTATTTTTAACGGCGGAGAATGGGTCAATCATTGGCTTTTGCAGTAACTACTACTTTCCAAACTGGGAGCTGTGTGAACACAGACCCAGCCAACAAACATGGTGCTATGCCTCGTCCCTCACTGGTGGGAATCATCCTGCTTAACAGTGCCAGGCCACATCCTGTCCCCATCTGCCCCCACCCACGGGTATTCTCCACCCACCCAGAAAGCATGTCCCTCTCACTTCCTGTGGTGTTGGCGAGCAGAGAGCATGAGCATCCACCTGCATTACACCCCCTCTCACTGAAGTCCATGCTGACAGGTGAGAGGAAGTGCTTCCTCCGGCCAACAATGAGTTGGCAATGATAGTCATGATAGTAAAGTGCAACTGGATGCGTCTAAATAACTGACTACAGACTAAGTTGCTTGCTGCCTTCACTGTCAAGGTCCATGATGTCACAGCAGAAATAATATTTCAATATCAACATGATTTAAATAAAGAGATCAGACCAGACTTTGGTCCACTGAAGAATCTTCCAGATATGTGAATTCAACATCTCTTTCAGATGTTCGAACACCAAAGACATTTTCATAAGGTTCTGAAATAATGTTTGAAAATCTGTCATGACCCACAATTATCCACAAAGAGTCCCAGCTAGAGGTTCAAGGTCCCAAATATTGCAAATATTGCAACTGAGCTGTCTCAGAACCGTAAAGAAAAGAGTCTTTTAATGGGTTCGATGCATCAGATTTCTGACGGTGCTCTCCCTGATTACTGAGTATATTTCTGCAGGGAATATGATGCAATAAGTGAGCAGGCTCGGATTGTGAATTAATTGAAATACACCCAGTATTTGCATAGGAATCAACATTTTCTTCTCACATTAACTCTTTGATTTGCTCCAAACATTATACTTAAATGTGTTGTTTTGTGAGCAGAAGTGTTGCAAAACCTGAAGCAGCCAAGTGACTGAACGCGACTGAACCCAGACAAAAGAAGCCGTACACTCTGACCAATGAGAATGCACCATCATCTCAGCTTCCATTTTCTTCCATATTAGCATCTCATTATGCCCACAGCCTTCCCAAATCTGAAAGGTACCATGTGACAAAGATGTCCTGCCGAGTGCCACTGGGTACAGTAGAACATGTTAATCCAGTTGGGAAACACCAGCTGGATGGTACCAGTGCATTGCTGGAGGGGGATGTCCCAGAGGGGCTGTTTTTCATCCGATGACAAGCAATTTATGAGCTTTTAGTCTACAGGGCTTTGGGAACTCATCCCCAGTCGTTTAATTTATGTTGTTCGTCCTGTCTTCTTTCTTATACCCAGCTGGATCCACACAGGAGGATGGTGAGCGGCAGAGCTGAGGGGGATTCATGGATTGAAGCCAAACGAATTAAAAATTTAAATCCTGTATTTAAATCTGTGAAATTAACCAAGTTAGTAGAATTGATTCCAGTGGTTCAACACAGTACAATCAGATATTAAATTGTATGAAACCACTTCATCACAGAGCGTCCGACTGGCGGTATGTTCTGTATAAAATACTTGAGGGTTGCATGTAGGCTTCCTGCCTGAATGCATTAGATTCCGTTGAAGGAAAATCAATGCGCCTCCCTCTGAGGAGGTGTTTATTAGGGTGAAAACAGAGATGGAATCCCAGTGAGGAGACTCTATAACTGGCCGTCCATCCGTGGAAACAGTGTCAATCCACCCTCGCCTCCCTGCCAAGTGCCGGCCTTCTGTTCTACCTCGGCTCCTATGGCCAAACCAGCCCATATGTCAATATCTCCTGGGACCCCTGCACACACACACACACACACACACACACACACACACACACACACACACACACACTCTAAATGACATAAATGAAAAGGAAAAGACAACAAAAGTAAACATTGCATGAACTGTATGATGGTATTTCTGGAACTTTGACAAAAAAATAACCCACAACAAACACACACAGCTGCTGATACTGACATCATGTATTCCCCCCAAAGCTCTGCTCACATCTGCAGTTTAAATGGCAAACTTTTGTAGTAGAATTGGTGAACTTTGACATGTGAATACATGCTGCTGATCAATAGCAAGCTGTCTTGACATTGCTGACCTTTGGGGCAAGAGCTGAACCAGAGCATGCTAAATGGAGGCTGTTGTAGTCTATTAGATGTGATGCACCAGTCATTTGTCTTTAACCGTCCTGCGTCTGCTCCACAACAACTGCACAGATATTTTTTCACATTTTTCCTGCTTTTCAGTAACACTTCATTCACATTGCATAAAAAAAAGCACAGTAGAAACGACAGACAGGTCGGATCACCGTGTTTTTCGAATAATGACTTGTTACGTTTCCTCAGAAAACAAAACCTGACAGGAGGACAGAAGGACAAAAGGACAGGGGTCACAGTTTGGGAAACCAACAAAGCTCTGCACAAATCACAAACTGGTCAAAACAAACTGGTCCATTGGTGTCTAAAAGGTTGCGGTGGGAATAAAACACACACTGACCACAGTGAGCTGACTGATGGTGTCGACTCCCTGAAGACACACGAACATCTGAGCAGGGGAACTGAAACACTTTTATAAAGTCTCCAGCTGAATGATTGCAGCCAGCTGAGGGAGAAGATCTCAGGTGATCCCAATAGATCCTGATGACCTGAGACCTGGATCTGGAGAAATCTCTGTTCACATCAGGACCTTGGTTGGCTGATTTTACAAATCTCCACAATTCAAATCAACGGCCAGTTTTCTACCTGCAAGTAACTGTTGCTGTGGAGATTTGGCCTAAACGAAGCACAGTAAAAGATAAAGACATTGATTAAAGCCTCATGAGTTTCTTGTAACTGTGTTAATAATTCTACCACTGTGTAACAGTAAGTTATGCTTTTTGCACCCCCTCCATCTGTCTTTCATTAGCATTCCTAAAGCGCCAATATGGCAGAATTTGAGTTAAAAATGTTCAAAAATCAACTAAAACTCTTGAAACAGTGCGGAGGTCAACGTGCTGTTGCTTTCCTGAAATATGCTCAATCTTGAGGTCTGAAACTCAGCAGCAGTCCTCACAAAGACACAAGTATTAAAGCAAACACACACAAACATGCACCCGTCCTTCACACTCACCCTCACACACACACACACACACACACACACACACACACACACACACACACACACACACACTCAGCCTTTGCTCATGCAAAGCAGAAAGGCAGTTTACCGATGTGAATAGCATCGCAATCTACATACAGGCGACATAAATCAGGCCAAGCCGGTGCGATGAAAGATTTAATCTTAGTGGTCTTCGGTGGACGCGGAGGATCCATCTTCCTGAACGAGAAGTCCATTTCCCCTGACACAGCTGACAATGCCAGTTCCATCGGCAAGCGAGACATTAGAAGGCAGATGGTGTCTGTCTGAGAGACGCTTCTTCTTTTGGAAACCAAATGAGGCTCATTTCTTCCGCTAATGCCTCGGATCTCTGGCTACCATTCCGTTTATTTCTTACTGAGATTAAGATTTTTTTTTTTTAAGAAGAAACCTTGATGTGAATGCAGCATCAGTGCCAGCACAAACATTTCAGTCCCAGCGCACACCAGAGTCTATAATTAAATGGAACCGCAGGTCATTATCAGCAGAAATCGATGTGTTTGAATAAAGGTGGACTGGAAACAGCGAGAGACTTTTACTTTTACATCTCAAGACTTGGTGTCACAGATGGTAACTCACTGCGACACACCCCGCACAGCTGCTGCGTGATTTGTCCTCCGTCTGATGAGCTGCGATGTTGTTTACCGATTTCTTATCACAGGCATCATTATTTTGAAGCTTCCTTCATATATCATTCATAACGAAGCGACTCATGGTGGCATTCTGCCGTTTTGACTGGTGGAATACGTGATGTTTGTGGATCGAGTTACCACGGTGAGAATATAGATCACATAGATAGCTTTTAATTATTTTGTGCAGCTTGATATTTTCTTTAGGTTGTGTTATGTTGTGAACACTGTGTCTGCAGTCTGGTGTGGTTTAGGAGCAACAACACTTGGCCGGGTTCTGAGAGGATCATGATTTTGCTTAAAATACTCACTTTGTCAAAAATATGTTTGTTTTCTCGAGGTGTTAACATCTAGTGGAGCCACACTTACAAATGTTGAAGCGTAGTCTCAAACTGCACGCTGGTTCTGCAGCCTTCTCACTTGTAACCCCTCCACCTCCTGATATGAAAGTCAGGTCATAAATATGTCACGTGAGATGAAACGTTTTGTCATAATGCCGACAAAATATATGAGCAAAATCTCTGACTGCATCTGTTTATACATGACACATCTGCACAGGCACATTTATTATATATCGCACAACGTCATGTAAAAACAAGGACGGCTACTGTATATAGTATGTTTATCTTTATTCTAAGAGTTTTTTTTATTATATTTCTTATTTAAATTGTTATTTTATTCTCTACAAGATCTCTCTATTATTGTCTCTACTTTTTGAGACTTACTCTTGTGCTGCTACTTATCAATAGAGGAACATCTTAGTCCTAATCTCAATTTTCATATTTACATGTTTGTCGAAGAAAAATTGAACCATTTCAACATTTCTGTGTGTTTGATAATACAATTTCACAGTATCATGCAGTGATGGTCAGGGATTTTAAAGACACAGGAAAGGTCTGATTGTAAAAATGATTTCATTTAGTTTTCTTCACGTTTGTAGTATTGATTGAAAATGTATAAACAGCGCTATTGATCGAGCTTGTATTGATTCGTAGCGTTCTGTGAGCTCAGGCTGGCTGGTCAGAGCGGTATTCATAACACTAATAAAACAAACATCTATTAATTTATTGATTCAAACCAGCTCATCCCCTGGGTCGTGTAAAAGAAATAGTTCATCCAGGGTGCATATCCATACAGCACATTCCTCTCAGCTGATCTGTATCTGTCGGTACGATCCATTTTGTTAAGAGCTCACAGCCGCCTCTGAGGAGGGCCTCCCTCTGTACGTCCTCATATATCCCACAACGTTATGAGACAGACCATTAGTTTATTGCTCAGCCGGCATTGGCAAGCAAGTGAGCGTGAGCAATGCAAAATATTGAAGGGGAGCAGGAAACATTCTCCACCGATAAACTGAGAGGAAACATGTCTGTGTCTGTCTCTGAGCGCTGCTGGGTTCGGTTTGCTTTGCCGGCTCGAACGTCACAGGATCAGCTTCAGTCTGGATAAATGGAAATGAAGATGGATCTTTGTACACAAACAGAGAGGGAGCCGTGATTGATTACAGCACATATAGTACTTAACCTGTCACACCACAGAGATAAACTCATAAATTAAACCGCTGTGATCAAAGTGCAGATCTGCAGTTTGCTTTACTTTGAATGTCAGTGCTATTAAACACAGCTGCTGCGTCTGCTGAGCTGCAACTGTGACATTTGCAGAAGAAATGCCACCTCGAAGCCCGCTCGCACACCTTCGACGCGCTCGAAGCGATGGAGAACAACAGAACAACAGCTCGCCGTGGTCCGTTACCATGGAAATGTGTTCGACCTCGCTCGAGAGAGAGGCAGAGAGAGGCTGCCGGCTCGTTCTGAAGCTCTCACCGTCGCTCCATCCAGACTCACACATGTGCCCACATCTCCCCGCTCCGCAGATAAAGACACAACGGCTGTTTGTTTGTTTTATACTCATGGGTGGCTTGAAATGGTGGCATGCACGCCCCTCCCCCGCCTCGCCCGCCCGCCCGCCAACGTGCAGCTACGGGGATGACACGCTGTACTGGAACATGCTAACACTGTTGCCATGACAACCCAGCCAGAGGATAACTGTTTTACAGCACATAACACCACCCACCACCTCGGCTGCCTCAGAAATGTGTCGCTCCCCTCCGCTCGGCGTGGCGAGATGCTTTGGTCGTCATAGGGCCTCTAATCACTCGCCGTGGTGATCAGACTTCCTGTGAAAGAGTCGCCTCTTTTTTCCCCCAACCAGAGCTGTCAACAGATGAAGGGAGGCGACACTAATGAACCGCCCTATTGTTGGCTGTGCATAATACGAGCAGAAATTAATTGAAAATGTCACATCTGCATTGGAAATGTCAGCGGTTTTAAGAGGTGTAGCCCAGCTCGCTATATAATCTCTTCATCCCCCTCACACTTAGTAACACTTTAAGACTAAATAAATAAACACAGTAACAGATTATGATTTTAATATTTCATCACGCTTCAGAAAGAGCAGAAGGCATTTTAATCCCAATCCCCAATAAATAAAAAGTCATTATTTCCTTCTAAATAAAAATTCGATAGATTTCCAGAGGACAAAGAAACGACTTTCTGTCACACGATCAAATCACAAGTCAGTTGGTTGATAATGCTAATTTAGCCTTTTTTCATTTTTCTCAAGCAATGGTATCAATGTCATATAAGACGATATTCCTAAAATATTCCGCCTAGCTAATATGTTAGCAGTGAATGTTTCTGCAAACCACAGATATGTCCAAGTTTAATGTGGCATTAATACATAACAAAGTATTTACATTATGTCACATTCACAACACATGTTTATTAACTGACTGACAGGTGAGGCTGAGCTGCATTTGTGCACACGACACCACCGACTGTTTACCGTGTTTGTTGTGACCAAATCCAGATGTTTTAAGGAGACCTGGGGAAATTTCCAGCTGTGTTTGTGACAACCAAAACTTAACCAGAGTTTAAACACAGAGTGGAACCAAAACAACCGTAAACAACATAAAGGAATCGCACAGTATTTGTTTTAATTATGTTATATTCTATTTCTTCTTTTATGAACAATGCTGTTGTCCGTGTTGTGATTCCTGCTGATGTTAGCCTATAAAACATGTTGTAAACCATGTTTTGGAACATTTATTATCATTATTTTCATACAAACCTCTGGAAACTGTTATTCATGCATCCATAAACAGTCAGTTAGATTATTGCAGTTCTTTGCTTTGCTTTGCTTCTTTTTATCGATTATCTACAGGACCCTGAGAGGTTCTGCTTCAAGTTATCAAACTGGTCTCTTTACATTCCTGCTCGCAGCCTGAGATCCTCAGATGCATGTTTTCCTGTTGTTCCAGGGTCCGGACTAATTCACAAAGGTGAGAGCAGTTTGCAGTCAGCGCTCCAGGACTCGACCTGCCTGAAGAGATCAGGGCTGCAAACTTTCTCCTGATAATCTCTGAATCGCTTCTGAGAGCCTGTTTGTTTGTTTGAAATCTTATCTTTATTGTTGTGTGTTTAAATCTCTTATGTGTATTGTTTTAATTGCTGTGAGCTTGTTTTATTCGCTCTGTGTTGTATTTGTGAAGCCCTATATAACTGTGCTTTACATAAATACGTTTATTATAATAATTCAAAATAATGGTTGCTGTAGATTTTTCCGGGCTTTCATTACAGATTAGATACATGCTGTTGGCATCATCCCTTTCCTTGTCACAACACTAATTAGCATGCATATTCCTCCTGACAACAAGATAATTGATTGGCTTGCAGGAGAAGGCATTTTGGGGTAATTAACTCAGAGGGCCAATCAATTATCATCTATTTTACGACTGCACTACTGCGTTGCTAATCTATCTTTGTAAATCTGCTGCATGTAACATACAGAAGTGGACAAATACAAAATTGTAAATTGCTAATTCATCAGCGTAATCAGCACCAGAATGACTCCTTCTGGGTTCAAAGAGCACAGGTCATTATCTCATGTCATGAGAATGGAATGGAAACGTCTTAATTGGACAAGATCTTTTTTCTAATTGGAAATAAAAATGAATAATAATAATAATAATAAATCTCGGGGCTTCTTCCTCCAAGATAAAATGAATTATATTGATCCCCAAGGTGAAAACAGCTTGTAATTAATTAATTAGCTGAGACAATTGTGTGTGAAACAATTATGAAAAAGAAGTTATTCCATAAAAATGAGACTCAAACACTGAGCAGGGAGCGTCGTAGTCCTGCTCTGCTGCAGCCAACATCACTACGACACAAACAAGTCGCTGTCCACGGCCGTCTGAATCATTGTGATGTAAATTCATCTGATCCTGCATTAGCATCTCTGTCTCACTAGCTCAGGTGCTATTGTGGACGCTGCCATCCTCTGCCCTTCATCCTTTGTGACAGTGAACCTGAGCTGCTGTTTTAGATGGCAGAGCTTCTGTTGCAGACATTTTGACCCGGGCTGTAAAGGCTCATGCACACCTTCAGCTTCTTGTAGACAGGTGTGTAGGAGGAAATATCCATAGACAGCAGCAGAGAGAGCCCACCCACACTGTGCTTTTACCTGGAAAAGGACGTTATTTAAGACAACTATTCAGTCCTTAGACCCTCATCAGGTAAATCTGAGAGACAAAGAACATTTCGGGCAGATAAAGTCAACATCACCAATGTGTTCACCCTCCCAAAACATCAAGACCAGGAGCAGCTCGGGAAGCCTCAGACATGACGCATTAAAGGGATAGTCTGGTGTAAGTTTAATCCATGGTCTAAATCACTGTGAAACTGTGTTAGACTCCCTCTCGAGAGATCTAGTTAGCAGACCGCTAATTTACGGAGTTTTATCAACCTCAGAAACGACCGCACGACAACAATACACTGCAGTAAATGGATCCAAATATAAACCGCCACCAAAAAGCCACAAATAATGCTCAGAACAGCACCAAACTTCAGCAACAGTACAAATAGGGTCTCAGCACATAGTCCGGGGCATCTAACCTCCGCTAGCTTAGCTGGATTTCTATTGGGAAGCTAAAAACAGATTTCAACTCTCCTCCATCAGCTTCCAGGTCAGGAAGTCCCGACGCACCGATTACCGAGTGCGGTTAGAAATGCTCAATTCCGTTCTTTTCCCTGTCCGCTCTCGATAATAACTGTTATAAACTGGCAGGTAAGACACATATGAACTTTGATTGCTTCTCCATGGAGTCATAATCATACATTTTCATCCATGAGCCGCGGAACTCTACTGCACTCGGTAATCGACTCGTCGGGACTTCCCCTCAACAGGAAGCTGCTGCAGAAGAGTGGTAAATTTAGTCAGCTTTTCAGTAGAAATCCAGCTAAGCTAGCGGAGGTTAGATGCCCCGGACTATGTGCTGAGACCCTATTTGTACTGTTGCTGAAGTTTGGTGCTGTTCTGAGCATTATTTGTGGCTTTTTGGTGGCGGTTTATATTTGGATCCATTTACTGCAGTGTATTGTTGTCGTGCGGTCGTTTCTGAGGTTGATAAAACTCCGTAAATTAGCGGTCTGCTAACTTGATCTCTCGAGAGGGAGTCTAACACAGTTTCACGGTGTGTTAAACCATGGATTAAACTTACACAGGAATATCCCTTTAAGGGTCAGTTTTGGATGCAAAGGGCTCCGTGGTTGAGTTATACAAGGACATATTATGACTTTTGTAATGTTATTAAAGTTGTAGGCTTTTAGACAGATTATAAACAGAATATTCAGCTCCATGTAAACGCAGCTACTCTTCACTCTTGGTCACAAACAAGATGCAAATCCTCCAGTGGGGAACTCCTGTGAACCACCGCGACTGGCCTTATTGCTCTTTATGCTTCTGCACTGAAGACGTGACACTCGAGGGTTAACTACAGCGTCAGACGTGAATTCTTTGTATCCGACTCACTGGGAGCGACTGTGAGCTCTCAGGCAGTGAGTCTCAATGAGGCCGTTTGCATTTAGCTGATTAGAAGGAAAATCCAATCATCAAAAATGGACATTAAAAAATGTACAACAGCAGCTATCAATCTACACACAAACGTCGATACAAGAGGCCTGTCATGATGTTTCATGTTCCATCTGCTTCTCAAGCGGTTTTACCAGTCGATATTACCTTGACATAAAATGTCACCTTGATTGCGTTCTGTTGACATTTAACTAAGGCGTCACCTTCATTAAGTACAGCTGCTGGATTGAATGCTTTAAGCTTCCAGATACGCCACAAATGTCACTGAAAATATAGTTCCATAGAAGTAGGATGTACCTCAAAGAAGATAAGTGACACCCACTCTGTACCTGACAAAGAAGTCTTTATCTTAGAATAGAAAGAAAACGACAGTAACTGTAAATTTCTTGAAAAAAAAAAGGTTGAAAGCAGGATTCTTGTGCGCTCTGATAATGACTTTTGTTTCTTAAATCTGCACCATCACTGCTGTGTGAGCATTTCTGCCCCATAGCTGCATCTTAATGAGGCCGAGCAGCCAGTCAGGCCTTCGTTAATAAACCTGCAGATGAAACATTGCCCTGGCGGTGCTATTGACGTCTCCTATATGAGGTGGCAGATTCAGGCCGTTCCCTGTGTACCTTCTGTCATCATTAGCTTCAGCCCAGGGAGGATCCCATCACATCCGCCATTGACATCCAGCCACGTGAGATGCTGGAGGGAGAGCGAGCGAGCTGGAGCCTCTCAGGATGATTGCTCACATGGGTGAAGATTCATTTTGTTTAACCATCCCCTCCCTGCTGTGATTGGCTGAACTAATGGCCCATAAGCACACTTGATTACACAGAGGTGGTGAGACTGATTGGTGGAATGATGGTGTCGGTCCTGGGGGATGTTCCTTCAATAAGTCATTTCCATATAGGAGCAAAACAGTGTTTTTAAAAGTTGGTTCATTTTCTTTAGTTAACGTGACATTCAGGCTATTTGAAGAACAAGTTGTATCAGTTTGGATCATGTTGATACTTTGGGGAGAGCCGTGAGGCTGCAGATAGTCTCATAAAGGAGCACAATTAAGGAATTCAATGGTCTTATCGTAAATGTGGCTCAGAGGAAAATCATTAAAGTTATAGAAATCTCAAGTCAATCAGCAAGACAGGAAATTAACTTTTATAACAGGCAGTGTTTGAAAAGCACAAATGATTCTGTCTAACAGCTGATATGATTTTTGTGAGCGTATGTGTTTCTTTTGCACATTGGAAATCTCATTTTGCAACTCAATCCCTCCGAAGTAAAAGAAACGAGGACGTAGAAAAGGAAAGGCTTAATACTTCTACACCTCTAAGCTGCAGAGCCACAGGAACTCTCACACTACATTATCTCCCAAATTCCAAGACTTTACCTACTTTTCTCTTCTAATGTCGTCTTATGAGATGGTTTCACACTCAAGCTGATCATTTACAGCCTTTTTTCCCATCTTCATTTGGAAATAAGTCCCACGGTTGATTTATTTGTTTATTGTTTCTGTTTTTATGATCACATATTTTGAAATATGACGACTGCAGGTGATGTGCACTTTGGTTAATCTTATATCATGAATCTTCTTGCATATGATAACTCTAACCATAGACTGTCCATTAATCACACACTGTACATGTGAGGCATCTTTATTGTCTGTCAGTTTCTGGTTGCCAAACATAAAAAAAGATCTCAGTCCAGTCCAAAGCTTCACTGTAAAGCATGTCTGGGCTGACCAGGTGGAAGCAGCCATGAAGCCGTCTGATGTGATTCAGCAGCATATGGCGAGCAACTCCGCTTCTCCACCCCAATATTTAGATGTGGACATGTGGGTGGAGTGTACAGTAGGTAGAGTGTGAGTGGAGCAGTGTGACATTTGCCTGCAGCTGAGAGTGAAACCGTCTTCCATCCTGACACATCACATATTCACGTGTGTCATGTCTGAGGGTGAAAACAGCAACGTTTGTCAATCTGGAGAGAATTCACACAGTGACACAGAACAACATGGGAGATGGAGATAATAGAGTACTGAACAAATACTCACATCCAATAGAACACTTTCTAGATTTTCTAGACCAGCAGACCCTGAACAAAAGTCCACTCAGACTATAAATGTGGCTGAACGTGATTTTAATGTGATGTAAGCAGCTTCAAGGTGTGATGGACGGTGAATACAAAGAAACAGACAGGAACAATCTGCCTAATTGGGAGAAAAGAGGGATTATCTGAATGAAGCAGAGGGAAGTGAACCATCTTCATGGAGACGTGTGACCTTCATTACCACTCAGCAGAAGGAGGGCGGACGAGGTGCCTCATCGCTCGACTGCTTCAAACTCATAACCGTAAAGTTAATTCCCCACCCTGGACTGTAACACAGTTTTGAGAACCACATTAATGTTGGTGGACAAAAAAAACAAAGACTGAAGAGTGGAAAAGATGCATCTGTTCTTTTGTTTTTACAGAAACATGATTTGTGTGGTTTCAAATGTCATGAGGGCTGAAAATTCATACAGTTAATAATCAGATTTTCCTTAAATAGAACGTGGAAACCTTATATTGCAGATTTAAGAAGTGCACATGCCTTGTTGTAATCTGTACGCTTCTTTAATTAAACCTTTATCTTAATCACACCAAACAAATGAAGGCCATGCACTCTGACACAGGTGTGTTCAGTGGTCTGCTGACGACCTGAGCTCAGTGTGGAGGCGGGTGGAGCTGAGCCTTCTGTGCACAACACATGTTTTAAACATGCAGCATAACAAGCTTTGGCCAGAGAAACAACACGACTATGTTTCAGATTCAAAAGAGAAGAAGTGTGTGGCTCCATTTCAGTCCAGAATCTCTGATACAGTCGGAGTCGTACCTGTTTTGGTTGCCATGAGATACAACATACATGAGATAACGACGGACTTGTCAGCTTTTCTTTGGAACAGTCCAACATGTTTGATCATTCACTATCATGGGTGTTTTAACTGATTCCCAGAACTGTGGGTACAAAATTGGCTTGATTAATGTGATTGATCTCTCTCCCTTCGGTTGTGTTGCAGCCTCACTCAGATCTGCACTGTTCTTCTTCAGGCCAGATCGAGACACAAAACCACTAAATGAATGAATTATTAGATTAATTGCGATGGCAGTGCCACCAGAGGATTTCCTCAACAAGGCAAATTTAATTCTGCTGACTACATAACAAGTTTTCTCAACAGTGCTGACTCTGATGATAGAGAGAACTGGACGATCTCTTTCTCTGTTCTTTATTTCCCTTTTTCCACAAACTTCTATGGGGAAGTAAATGAACAGCAGAGAAACTGAGGGACTTATTGATCAACTAACAATAGTCCAGCTGGTCAAGCTAGTGAGTTAGCAGTTAGCTTCTCCTCTGAGTCGTCGCTACATCACTGAGCTTCTGGCCTGAAGCATTTTGCACCACCTGCACACACAGCTTCACCCTGCTTCAGCGTGGGCAGAGGTATATTTCAATCAGGACTATTGAAAGAGGAACAGAAAATGTTTATGACAGCAGATAACACGATAATGAGTGTTGTCTGAAAGTCTCTTCCACTTTGACTGTACAGGTATATTTTCTCCCTGAGCAGCAGCAGGAGGAAGAATCCCCCCCTGGAGTCCAGAGACTGGTGGTGGTGGTGGTTGATTATTCTTCTGAGACAGACTGGGCGGTGATGGGAGGACAACAGCATGAACAGCATGAATGAACTACAGGCTGGAGATAATCTTATTTAAAAAGACAGCAGCTGTATGATAGGCTAACAGTGACGGTGTGTCGCTGCGCTGCAGGATAAATGTTCCCGGCTGATATGGACGAGTGAGAGCAGTGAATGTCGGGATGATATGAGATTTAAACTGAGGACTGAACAAGTGAAACAGTCCTCTTCCTGTCTGAACTTTGGCCAGAACTCTGTCAGCCTGAGCAGCTGATGGGTGTGAAAAGTCTTTACCAGGAGAGTTTGAGTGATCAATCAGTCCGTAGATGCCCACACAGTCCTGAGCATCAACACATAATAATCTTTGCCTTTTGGTTTTGATAGTATAAATAAAAATGGATTAAACGTGTCACCTCATCTTTTTCTGCTGATTGTCAGAAGAACATGCGGCACCAACTGCTGCATTTAATGAGTGAACTAATCAGGTTTCATCTCAATTAAACCCGCCCGTCCTCTGAGATGTTGTTTTAATCGGCAGGATTGAACAGAAATATGACATGACATCACTTCTTACCGGAGATTAGCGACATCCCGTCCTGAATAAATGACGCACGCTGAGAGGTAACAAGAGATCAGCCACTTTTATTTAGAAAGAGTCCCAAAAAATAAACAAGTTAGCACACATTCCATATACAAAATGTCAGTGAGAATAGCCTGAATATGCGATGAAATTGATAAGCAACTACGGTATATGTTTCTATTGTTGATTACAAAAACAACAGTGGTAATAATAGTACAGTTCACCTCCCTTTGTGTCGTAGCGGAGGACTCTTCAGGTCAATTTCAGAAAATTAAAATAAATTGAGAAGTGTCTCGTAATTAGAAGTGCTCGTCTGTATAGGTTTTCTAATCAACTCATGGTAAAACTTCATAAATAAAAAAAAAGAAACAAAACAAACAAACTTTTCTGAATAAGTAACCAAATTTCATATTTAATGGAAGGACAGTAGCTTCGACGCTAGAATCAAAAGGGGCTATAATTTTTCATATTTCAACTTTTTATATAAAATATATGTATATATGTATATATTGTATATATGTCTAACATTGTATTTCCAATTTCAAACAGTTAACCTCACAACTTCAACATTAAAATGAAAACGCATGTTTGGCAGTAATGAAATAAACTTATGTAGTATTTGCGGCAACAACATGCAACTGGTGCTACTTCATTGTCAGATCATTGCAAAATACATGGAGACTGGAAAACAAAGCGAAAAGGCTATTGTATTAGCACTTTCATTGCCACCAACTGTACATCTAGTTACAAAAGTTACAGAATGTATCATTTACATTCACTGAGATGACAGTGATTGATTATATTAAGACTATATTCATATCTACTGGCACTAGAATTTGGCACTCGTACTTTATTTGGCATTTGAAACCACCACGTAAACCATGTGGATGCTGATGCCTCTTTTTGATGTCACTTCAAGATGTGATGCGAGAATACCATACCATACTTATTTTTTTTGTTTTTTGTTTTGCATTCATGGCGTGTAAACAGATTCATTGTTCCTCTTGAAAGCAGAACGAACCCCCCTCGGTCCTCGTCGGAAAAAACACAAACAACAGAAGCACTGAAGCAAACGAAGAGACGGAAGTAGAAAGCAAAGATCGCTGCACCGACTCCAACAAGAGAAAAACATAGAAGGATTGATTCCAAATGTCAAGCATTGACATATATTTCATATCAACACCAAATGTTAAAGAATAAAATATACAGGAAAGTTTAGAATAGGAATTAATTACATGATTTCAACACCTCACCCCCATACTGAATGTATTTGGCTTTAAAAATATGGAACTAGAAGCTGTTTAGTATTTTTTCTTTCTTTATCACACATTAAGATGTTTATATCCAACCAGTATGTAAGCAAGTTTATTTAAAAGCTATTTTGTGAAAATACATAAAAATATTGTTTTTTTTTTGCAATAAACCTTTTTCTTAGATTTTCTTAGAAAAAAAGGACAATTTCACATCTTAATGCAGATGATATCAAGTGTGCTTGAAAATCCTGTTTGGCGGTGGTGGCTACAGAAACAGTGTGTTTTTTGACGACATCTTCCCCCTGACGCATACGCACACACACACACACACGCACGCGCACACACACACACACAGTAAAGATGACTGAATCTCTGACTCCCAGAAGCAGCCGTTGCCGTCAATCAAGCCCTCGTTTCCATCTCAGTCCAGTCCAGACAGATAGATAGGAAAGCATGGTGTCATCAGTTTAGAAAAAAAGAGCCTCCCCTTTTTATTCCGGGACGTAATTCCACCCAGAGAAGGAGGCGATTTACACGGTGAGAAATAGAGACAGAGAGCAACAATACCAGTCTTTGTGTGGGACAGAATGAAGCCTCCATCTCCTACCTTTTCCTTTTTCACCAGACAGAGACAGAAAAAAAGCGCCGGAAGAGAAGAAGAAGGGAGGGAGGGACGGAAAAAAAAAAAGAATCGCTCTATTGAAACCATTGTAAGGCACTCAGAAGTTTCTCATTGATCAGGACAGATCTGTCAGGCTGACGTTTAGTCCCATGTCAGGTCTCACGTAAGGGACAGCGTGGACAGCTTTAGGAAACTCTGGAGTCATCACCCGACCATTCTCCCCAGTACTCCCAGTGACGGAAAGTCTCGCTTTATTCCTCATGGCGTCCCCAAAGGTCATCTAAACGGACAAAGTCACGTGTACACATGCGAACATTAACACATCCACGCACACACGCACACACACAGGGATCCATACACAAACATAGAGGCAACATGTTAGGTTAGAGCACCTCCACATCTGAAAACTTAAGAGATTTTAAATGTTCAAAAACATGAGAATGTCGATGAGAACTTAATATGACGTCCATGGGTAACAATGCAGGATTCAAATGATCATGTAAAGGCTTATGCATGGTCATTGCAAGCATTAGTGTTGAAATGTGTTACTAGGACAGAGGTATCAACAAGCATGGCCATCAACAGTCATACATGAAAATGGTTTCAAATAGCAAGGAAACTTAAATGGACAAACACAGTATTAAACTTTAAAAAAGGGGGATATCTCTCTCTCTCTCTCTCTCATTAAATCATAAGTCACCAGTACATACGATCCTCTGGCCAACCTCTTCATTCACTAACACTGAAGGATGGAACGGATGGAGCCAAAAAGCGTGCATTTGGGGGGAATTTATGAAAACCTCGTTCCCTACCCCCTAAATTTTTACACTTTCGATCCCATATACGTTGTAACCTTCCTTATAAGTTGCAAAATTCTGTGAATTCTGCGAGGAAGTTGGGTTAATATTCTGTGCATTCTTTGCCACCTTCATTCGTTTCGCCTCGGCTCGGGACTTGTAACAGAACTCAATCAAGGCCACCAGCATGGCCAAACCGAGTCCTCCGACCAGAATGTAGAAGACCCCAGCCACGTTGCTCAGGCTGAGGGCGCTCGTCTTCTCCTGCGGAGTGCACACGAGACAGGGGTCAGCGGGCGGGCGGGGGTGAAAGGTCAAAAAGATTTGTAAAAATGTACATGAATAAAACAAGATCACAACCACAACGAGAACTAAAAAAAATGCACAAAAACTGCACCACTTTATCTATTAATTATAAATATTATGTTTTGACATCCAGTACTATTATTAAAAAGCACAAAAAAATAACAAGACAAGTAAGACATGAGTGCTTTTTTTTTCCATTTGGGGTAAATTTAAAGCAATGTAGTGGGTTAGGTTAGTACTGTCATCAGAATGGAATGCAGCAGCAGTAGTCTAAATGCAGCGCATATCAGGTCTATGTGTTTTGGATCTACGTCATAAATTTGTACTGTACCAGGACCATTTACATGGGTTGCCCATAACAAAGGGCTAAGCTGTTACAAACGTGCTCAAAGACCGTTACTCATAGACAAGAGACAAGAAGGAAGACGGCTGAGTAAAAAAACCAAATTGGGGTCTGACACATACAGTACACTGGGTTAGCTTTAGCTTCTTTTACAGCCATGTATTCATTTAAGGTGGATGCCAAATGGATACATAGGGCTCTACCTTCTCAAAGTGGTGCACATTA